>NC_053028.1:119306232-119406805 GCF_003073215.2 Triticum urartu
TACACAAAAACAATAGCTCAACGCAACTAACGTGCTTAGGGGTTGTCAATCCCTTCACGGTCACTTACGAAAGTGAGATCTGATACAGATGATAAATAATATTTTTTGGTATTTTTGGTATACAGATGCAAAGTAAATAAAGTAAAATCAAAGTAAAGAAAAGCCATAATAAAGTGATGGAGATTGATATGATGAGAAAGAGACCCGGGGGCCATAGGTTTCACTAGTGGCTTCTCTCAAGAGCATAAGTATTCTACGGTGGGTGAACAAATTACTGTTGAGCAATTGACAGAATTTAGCATAGTTATGAGAATATCTAGGTATGATCATGTATATAGGCATCACTTTCGAGACAAGTAGACCGAAACGATTCTGCATCTACTACTATCACTCCACTCATCGACCGCTATCCAGCATGCATCTAGAGTATTAAGTTAAAAACAGAGTAACGCCTTAAGCAAGATGACATGATGTAGAGGGATAGTTTCATGCAATATGATAAAAACCCCATCTTGTTATCCTCGATGGCAACGATACAATACGTGCCTTGCTGCCCCTTCTGTCACTAGGAAAGGACACCGCAAGATCGAACCCAAAGCTAAGCACTTCTCCCATGGCAAGAACAACCAATCTAGTAGGCGAAACCAAACTGATAATTCGAAGAGACTTGCAAAGATAACCAATCATACATAAAAGAATTCAGAGAAGATTCAAATATTATTCATAGATAGACTTGATCATAAACCCACAATTCATCGGTCTCAACAAACACACCGCAAAAAGAAGATTACATCGAATAGATCTCCACGAGAGAGGGGGAGAACATTGTATTGAGATCCAAAAAGAGAGAAGAAGCCATCTAGCTACTAGCTATGGATCCGTAGGTCTGAAGTAAACTACTCACACTTCATCGGAGGGGCTTGGATGATGATGTAGAAGCCCTCCGTGATCGATGCCTCCTCCGGCGGAGCTTCGGAACAGGCCCCAAGATGGGATCTCGTGGATATAGAAAGTTGCGGCGGTGGAATTAGGTTTTTGGCTCCGTCCCCGATCGTTTGCAGGTACGTGGATATATATAGGAGGAAGAAGTACGTCGGTGGAGCTTCGAGGGGCCCACGAGGCAGGGGGCGCGCCCTAGGGGGGGGGCGCCCCCTACCCTCGTGACCACCTCGTGGCTTTCTTAACGGAGGGTCCAAGTCTCCTGGATCTTATCTGATGGGAAAATCACGTTTCCAAAGGTTTCATTCCGTTTGAACTCCGTTTGATATTCCTTTTCTTCGAAACCCTAAATCAGGCAAAAAACAACAATTCTGGGCTGGGCCTCCGGTTAATAGGTTAGTCGCAAAAATAATATAAAAGTGGATAATAAAGCCCAATAATGTCTAAAACAGTAGATTATATAGCATGGAACAATCAAAAATTATAGATACATTGGAGACGTATCAAGCATCCCCAAGCTTAATTCCTGCTCGTCCTCGAGTAGGTAAATGATAAAAACAGAATTTTTGATGCGGAGTGCTACTTGGAATAATTTCAATGTAAATCTTCTTAATTGTGGTCTGAATATTCATATTCAAAAGATTCAAGACAAAAGTTCATATTGATATAAAAATAATAATACTTCAAGCATACTAACAACGCAACTATGTCTTCTCAAAATATCATGGCCAAAGAAAGCAATCCCTACATAATCATATAGTCTGGCTATGCTCTTTTTTCACCACACAAAGTATTTAAATCATGCACAACCCCGATGACAAGCCAAGCAATTGTTTCATACTTTTGACATTTTCAAAACTTTTTCGATCTTCACGCAATACATTAGCGTGAGCCATGGATATAGCACTATAGGTGGAATAGAATGGTGGTTGTGGAGAAGACAAAAAGGGAGAAGATAGTCTCACATCAACTAGGCGTATTAACGGGGTATGGAGATGCCCATCAATAGATATCAATGTGAGTGAGTAGGGATTGCCATGCAACGGATGCACTAGAGCTATAAGTATATGAAAGCTCAAAAGAAACTAAGTGGGTGTGCATCAAACTCGCTTGCTCACGAAGGCCTAGGGCATTTTGAGGAAGCCCATCATTGGAATATCCAAGCCAAGTTCTATAATGAAAAATTCCCACTAGTATATGAAAGTGACATAATGAGAGACTCTCTATCATGAAGATCATGGTGCTACTTTGAAGCACAACTGTGGTAAAAGGATAGTAACATTGTCCCTTCTCTCTTTTTCTCTCATATTTTTTTATTTGGTCCTTTCTCTTTTTTTATGGCCTCTTTTTTTCGTCCGGAGTCTCATCCCGACTTGTGGGGGAATCATAGTCTCCATCATCCTTTCCTCACTGGGACAATGCTCTAATAATGATGATCATCACACTTTTATTTACTTACAACTCATGATTTACAACTCGATTCTTAGAACAAAATATGACTCTATATGAATGCCTACGGTGGTGTACCGGGATGTGCAATGACTCATAAGTGACATGTATGAAAGAATTGTGAACGGTGGCTTTGCCATAAATACAATGTCAACTACATGATCATGCATAGAAATATGACAATGATGGAGCATGTCATAATGAAAGGAACGATGGAAAGTTGCATGGAAATATATCTCAGAATGGCTATGGAAATGCCATGATAGGTAGGTATGGTGGCTGTTTTGAGGAAGGTATTTGGTGGGTGTATGATACCGGCGAAAAGTGCGCGGTATTAGAGAGGCTAGCAATGGTGGAAGGAAGGAAAGTGCGCAGAATCCATGGACTCAACATTAGTCGTAAGGAACTCATATACTTATTGCAAAAATCTAGAAGTTATCAAAGAAAAGTATTACGCGCATGCTCCTAGGGGGATAGATTGGTAGGAAAAGACCATCGCTCGTCCCCGACCGCCACTCATAAGGAATACAATCAATAAATAAATCATGCTCCGACTTCATCACATAACGGTTCACCATACGTGCATGCTACGGGAATCACAAACTTTAACACAAGAATTTCTCAAATTCACAACTACTCAACTAGCATGACTCTAATATCACCATCCTCATATCTCAAAACAATTATCAATCATCAATTTCTTCTTAGTATTCAACACACTCATATGAAATTTTTATTATTAATCTTGCATACCAAGCATAATAGGATTTTAAGAAAATTACGATGCTATTAAGACTCTCAAAATAATCTAAGTGAAGCATGAGAGATCAATAGTTTCTATAAAACGAATCCACCACCGTGCTCTAAAAGATATAAGTGAAGCACTAGAGCAAAACTATAAAGCTCAAAAGATATAAGTGAAGTACATAGAGTATTCTATCAAATTCCAAATCATGTATGGCTCTCTCAAAAGGTGTGTACAGCAAGGATTATTGTGGTAAACAAATAAGAAAAGACTCAAATCATAAAAGACGCTCCAAGCAAAACACATATCATGTGGTGAATAAAAATATAGCTCCAAGTAAAGTTACCGATAGAAGTAGATGAAAGAGGGGATGCCTTCCGGGGCATCCCCAAGCTTTGGCTTTTAGGTGTCCTTATATTATCTTGGGGGTGCCATGGGCATCCCCAAGATTAGGCTCTTGCCACTCCTTGTTCCATAATCCATCAAATCTTTACCCAAAACTTGAAAACTTTACAACACAAAACTTAAAATAGAAAACTCGTGAGCTCCGTTAGTGAAAAAAAACAAAAGACCTCTTCAAGGTACTGTAATGAACTCATTCTTTATTTATATGGGTGTTAAAACTACTGTATTCCAACTTCTCTATGGATTATAAACTATTTTACTAGCCATAGATTCATCAAAATAAGCAAACAACACACGCAAAACAGAATATGTCAAAAACAGAACATTATCCATCCTGCTCTTGTATTCGAGCCCTCGAGGCCCCTGGCTTGTAATATGATGCTTGTATGACTTATTTTATTTGTAGAGTTGTGTTGTGATATCTTCCCGTGAGTCCTTGATCTTGATCGTACACATTTGCGTGCATGATTAGTGGACGGTCAAATCGGGGGCGTCACAAGTTGGTATCAGAGCCGAATGCCTGTAGGAATCCCCCTTCCACACTCCTTGGCCGAAGTCGAGTCTAGACATTACGAAACTTTTTACTAACATGGTTGTGTGCCTTACGGGCCCACGTCGCCATCTGGGTGGTATTAGGATCTTTTATTCCTCGTCTATACTCTGGAACTCTGATCTCTCTTCTATTCGGGTTAAATGAATTTTGCTAAATCTAACATTAGGATCTCGTTATCACTTTCACCCGGAGAGCCCCTTATTACTGATGATTGTCTGCTGCACGGGAAGACCCTGAAGATACTCTCCGCTGTTAACCCGAGAACTTGTGTTCATCGCATTTGCAATTCCCCTTCCACTGTCAACCCTTATGGGTAACTACTTGCAGTTGGTATTCTTACATTCATCCCCAGTTTATTACAAGATACCCCGAAATACTCGTCGTTGTTTCGATAATCCTTTGAGCTTACTGCCTTGCTGTTCTTTGTCACCTGAATACCCCTACGGATAATTCTCGCACTTATCGAGTATCCGCTCATCCCCCAGTTGTTCATGTGTTTCAGAATGGTCATCGAAATACTATTCGATCCTCCAAAAATCCTTAGTAGCTTATTGCTCTGTAATACTTGTCTGCTTGCATGATGGATGCTTTCCATATGTCTGGCAATATTCGTGAGTATCCTTAGGCACCGTCATTTTGATCCCTTTGATTCGACATGAGTGCGAATGCACGCAATCATCAGTTGATCCTTTTAAATTATCTTTCCGGCTCAGACGTCATTTTAAACATGAGCTGGTTCTCGCCAATCAAATTGTCGTCGATTGTGCCCCTAAGTATATTGAACTTATCCATCCTTGATCAGAGCGTCTGCTTCTGATCCTTCGCTTTGTAAATCTTAATTCCTTTGCAATTGAGCTCTAAGTTACTCAGTTGTTTCTATAATCCGATGCATTGGCATTCCTTCTTCCTTTGATTGAGTTCTGATACTCACATCAACCCCGTTGTGGACCGCCATAACCATTGCCAGGTTATTATCCGACAATGTCCTTCACAACCAAAATTCTTGTGAGTTCTTTACCTGATACATAATGCCCTTGGTAAATTGTATCATCTGCTTGGCCAACCATGCTCTGCTTTCGAGCAGGTCGTATTTACTATTGAAGCTTGTGGTATATGTTTCCACGATACCCTGACGGGTTGAACCTATGCCTTCCTTTATATTTGTGAACTTGGAAGTTTTCACGAGTCATACTCATCCGGTATTTCACCAGATAAAACTTTCAACACTAATGCCTTTATCAAAGCGAAAAGTGAATGGAAGGTTATACATTGAAGAAGTGGGAGTCGACCTTGAACCTTGCGTTCATGCCCATGGACACGATGTATACCTTATCATGGAAGCTGCTCGTAAAAATAATTACCCGTTTGTAATAAGTTCATCTTGTATCCGTGGTTCGATCCTTTATGATCGTGGATTCCGACCATGTTCTCCTTTAAATACCATTTCTCGTGCAAGTTTAAATATTTGTCTTCTACGGATCAATACCCCAGTCCAACCTTTACTTTGATCTGTCGTCAAGTATTACCCCCGGGATCTCGAGATTATCTTGGAGCTGCATAACTTCTTATGAGTTCTTCATCAAGTACTACATTCTCACTGATTACATTTTTTCATGGGCTCTGAGTTATTAAACACTCAAAGACACCGATAACTGAACCGAGTCTGCACTACGGTTCAACAACTTTTAGTAATCTTATTTAAGTACGATTTTGTACCCGATCAAGTCATTCCTAGCCTGATCAACTATATCGTTATCGTGCTATAGTTTAACTGTGCCACCCGGTCCTTATTCTCGGAGCACAGCTTTCGAATATAAGCTAAGCTTACGTTGATTTCCTCATCTTATCGTTTCACCTCAAACCACAACTTGATTCCGAGTTTGTGTCATACAGGTGGTTCAAATAATCTTTCGTTGCATCAGTCCTTTTGCTCGATGCAGTCGTTGTTCGATTGCTTCTCCGTGGAGCCTCTCGACAACAATTGTCGTGATCATCATCAATAAATTTTGGCTCCTTCCAGGATATCGATCGAATTCATGATGATAAGTGTCATCCTCGTCCCTTGGTAATTTGAGTTACCATCGCCAACATCCTTACCTTACTTTCATCACAAACTTGTTCATGTTATGGATGCAACTTGCTTTCGAGCTTGTATTATGTTCTACCTTGACGTATTGCCGTCTTTTATGTCAAGGATGTTGTGGGAATTGCTCCACCTCTTAAGAATTCTTGTTACAGTGTTGCTTCTCACCATCACCATTCTTTCTTGGGTCCTTGTGTTGATTCCAACAGGGGTACCAACAAGTGAGCGGTGCTGTTTGGATTCTGCCCTTCTAGCAACCCTCTTGCTTTGAAGTTAATGGTTGGCCGTTTATTCTTAGACTATTGATTGTTGAATCACCATTCCGACGTTGGTCGTGCAACCCAGCCCATATTCGGGTGCACCTTTCAACCCATGTTTAATTGTGTATGTTTTCCTCGAGCATACCTCATTATGTCATCTGATCTGACAAATGTTATCTCCTTATTCACATAGTTGTGAAAATCCATCCTTTTGGAAATCTCGAGGAATTGTCGCTGAGTCCATCAGCCACCTCCTCGTCCTCTCCTTGGTTAAATGATGAACTCTTGTTTTGGAACTCGCTTCCATAGTTCATATCCCGAGAATCTTGAAATGACATCTCGTCAATTTGTGTTGCACCTTTTCTTCTCAGGCATCCCGAGTCTGAGGCATCCTGGCACCAATAATATCTGGATCTCGATCAGATATGATGATTGGAACATATGTCCAAGAGTTATAACATTGGTCTTTATATGAGCCGGTAAGATGATGTCATGCCTAGCACACCTGACCGGAGGACCTAGTGTTATAGTTTCCTTTTTAACAAGGTTAATCATTTTTCCATGAGGAAATCGTAAGACTTATTTTATAAGTTGTTCCTGATGAATCCTTTGCGTATGCAAAGTCCGACCTTTGCTTGAAGACCATGTCAATACTGTCTCGAAGCATGTCTATGGTACTCCGATTTTCAACAAGAACATTTGAAGCCCAATGCTAAATGTTTCCTCCTCAATTATCCAAACACCGTTGTATGGGTAAAGTCATGAAATTACTCTCCCCTTACCCAAAGAGTTTTCTACATTATATCCTGTCATGCATATCATGCTTTGCTTGACCTTGGGAAGGATATACCCTTGAAATATGTGCTTAAACACATTTTCCTTTCCATTGGTTGGTTTAACGTTTCTTGTGATCTATATGATCTAAGCAGTAACATTCTCCTGCTTATGTAAACACCTCGGTGTACAATTCTGTCAGCAAGACCCTGTTTACCATTGTTGATGACATTCCGGTAGCCACCGATGGACGAGAACTCTGCCTATTGGTCCGCCGCGTTCAATGAGCAGGAAAATGGTTCTCTTCGTCCCTCGCCCTTGGTACCGACGTTGTTGCCGACATAATCGACAGGCTACCCTCTGACCTGCCTTACTATCATGACCATGCAAGATGTCACCGCTCCTCCTACTTTTAACCCACATGGTGGGCCCATAACCCATAGTTCCGCAGGATCAAAACCCGACTCTCCTGTACACGCCCGGTTTCCAAAGTTATTCCTCACGCTTGGCTTCGTATGTAATTCACGAGCCACCTTCTTGTGATCTGTTCTGCTATCAGATGCAATACTTATTCTCGATGCTCTGAACCCCTTTTCACACTCCGTTTCAGAAAACGAACGATTGTCCATCTGCTTGAAGAGTATTATTGCACCTTCTAGCCTTGTTCTCGATGACTTTCTTGGATTTCAACTCGAGATGCCTCTATGCCACGCTCACTGAGATAGCCCCCAGGTACCTATCTTGTGTTGAACTCTGTCCTTCCAGAGTCTTTCCCCCTTACTCCACCCCTTAAATCTCGGGACGAGATTTCTTGTAGTGGAGGAGAATTGTGACGCCCGGATAATTAAGCTATAGTAATCCCATGTTAATGGTGCCATGTCATCACTCTTACTATTACTAATCCCCCTTTGCATTCAAACACTGTTCAAATTCCAAATTCAAATTAAAGTCAAAATTTAAAATTCTCAAACATGCAAACTAAAATGTGCAAAGTGTGGCAAATATTGCATAACTAATTATGGCTGTGAACCAACATCTTTGCGATGTGGTTTAATGCCCTTAACTAATTAAAACAGGGGCTAAAAGCAATTATTAAATGCCTTTAATACTAAAACAAATACAAATCTGTTTTATTGTAGCGTTAAACTTTTGTGGCAGTGGCCTAATTATTACTACTAATTTAGATGCTAAGATTTATGTTTTACAAAACTAAAATAAATAAATAAAATGAAACTAAAAGAAAAATAGAAATGTAATTAAAAAAAAGGACAAGAGATCCAAAAGGTTAAATAAATAAGAGAAGCCCCTGGGCCTCGGCCCAGCTCAGCCAGCTGGCCCACCTAGCCCCCACCGGTCGCCTACTCCCCTGTTCCCCTGGCGCGGTCGCAACAGGTGCGACGCCCCGCCGAACCACCTCGTCGGCGTCGGCGAGGGGATAAGGCAGGCGCCCTCCCCCTCGTGGCCTCGTCAGCTCCACTCCCCCTGCGCAGATATTTTTCCCACGCCCCCTCTCTTCCTCGTCACTCCCTCGTGGTCCAGATCCACCTCGTCGTGCGCCCGCGTCGCCGGCCATCTCGTCCTACCGCGGCCACCATGCCCCCCACCGCCTAGGACTGCGTCCGTCCGCTGCGTCGTCTTCCTCTGCATCAACTGGTGCCACCCCGTTGGAGCTCCTCACGCTGCAGCGCTGGATCGAAGCTTCTTCCTCCTCGGGTCGCCGACGAACCACGACGACACCGGCCACCTCTGCTGCTCCTAAGCCACTCGACGGGCCTCCTTGCGCCTGCTCGGTGAGCACCACCCCGTTCCCCCTTTCCCTCGTCGTCGTAGTCGCCGTAGCACCGTTACCCGCGAACTTCGGCTCCGCAGTCCGCCGTGGCCGGAGCTCTCCTCCCGCACGCGCTCGCACACCGTCCGCCCCTGCGTCCACACTGCAGTACGCGCCCTGCAGCGCCTCTTCCGCGGCCCGTCTCTGACGCCCCGTGCCCGCCCACTGTTGCCTACTACCGCTGCGTTGCTACAGTCTGCTCTGGTCACCGCCGAAGCCGTGGCCGCGCTCACCCCGTGCCACTGCTCGCGCCGCGGCTGCCCACGCCTTGCGTCCGTCCCACCCTGCGCCCAGCATGCGCGGCCGTGTGCATGCCGCCTGCTTCGCTGCTCCCGCAGCCGCTGTCTGCTATGCTACACGGCTACAGTAACATCCAGTTACTGTAGCAGTAGCTAGCTTTTGTATTTCTACAATGACTAGCCTGCTAAACTGCCACTAAACAGCGATAAGGCAAGTCCTAAAATGGGTAAAAATTATATGAACGGAAAGTAGACGTAACAAGCCTCATTTTGTTTCATTGGACCTGTTTCAGATAATGCATGGATTAAATCCTACAAAAATCACAAAATGCTATCTTGTGTTAAAAGGAATAGAGTTACTCCCAAGCATTGTGTGTGTGCGCCGTGTGTGGCCGGCTGTGTGCCTCTGGCCGGCCCAGTGTGCTTGTGTGTGTGTGCAGCGTGTGTGTGGCCGGCTGTGTCTCTGGATGTGACCGGCCCTGTTTAGGTTAGTAGCTAATGAGTAGTTAGACTAATTAGTACTTTGGATAATTGCTAGCCTATGACATGTGGCCCCTTATGTTAATTTAACCCCTCCATTTTAGTTTATCCATCAATTAAATTATGTGTCAATGACATGTGGGCCACATCCTCCCTTTTGACTAGTCAAATTGACTTGGTCAAATTCGGATTAGATTAAATAAAAATATTCCAGAAAATCATAGAAAATACTATAAACTTTGAAAAATCATATAAAATAAACCGTATCTCGGATGGAAATACTTTGTACATGAAAGTTGCTCAGAACGACGAGGCGAATCCAAATACGCGGCCCGTTTATCCGCCACGCATCCCTAGCATAGCAAACACGGAACTTTCCCCCTCCGTTTCATCTGTCCGAGAACGCGAAACACCGGGAATACTTTTCCGGATGTTTCCCCCCTTCACCGGTACCCCCTCGTACCGCGTTAGGGCACACCTAGCATCACGTTTTGTCATGTCATGCATCATTATGCATCTGTTTGCATTATATTTATTGTTTCTTCCCCCTCTTCTCTCGCTAGACACCGAGACCGACGCCGCTGCTACCCAGTACGACTACGGTGTTGACGACCCCTCTCTCTTGCCAGAGCAACCAGGCAAGCCCCCCCCTTGATCACCAGATATCGCCTACTCTTCTCTATACTGCTTGCATTAGAGTAGTGTAGCTTGTTACTGCTTTCCGTTAATCCTATCCTGATGCATAGCCTGTCCTTGCTACTACTGTTGTTACCATTACCTGCTATCCTACTGCTTAGTATAGGATGCTAGTGTTCCATTAGTGGCCCTACACTCTTGTCCGTCTGCCATGCTATACTACTGGGCCATGATCACCTCGGGAGGTGATCACGGGCATATGCTATTTACTTTACACTGTTACATTACTGGTGATACTGTTTGGAGATGGGGGCTGAAGGGGCAGGTGGCTCCATCCAGGTAGTGGTGGGCCTGAGTTCCCGACGGCCCCCGACTGTTACTTTGAGGCGAAGCGACAGGGCAGGTTGAGACCACCTAGGAGAGAGGTGGGCCTGGCCCTGGTCGGCTTTCGCGGATACTTAACACGTTTAACGAGATCTTGGTATTTGATCTGAGTCTGGCTACTGGTCTATACGCACTAACCATCTACGCGGGAGTAGTTATGGGTATCCCGGCGTCGTGGTATCAGCCGAAGCCTTCGTGACGTCAGCGACTGAGTGGCGCGTGCTGGATTGAACTGTAAGCCTGCTCTTGTATTAAGGGGGCTAGTTCTGCTTCCGGCCGCGTTCGCAACGTGCAGGTGTGCTAAGGGCGATGGGCCCAGACCCCTGGGCGCTTAGGTTTAGACCGGCGTGCTGACCTCTCTGTTGGTCTAGGTGGGGCTGCGACGTGTTGATCTTCCGAGGCCGGGCATGACCCAGGAAAGTGTGTCCGGACAAATGGGATCGAGCGTGTTGGGGAATGTGGTGCACCCCTGCAGGGAAGTTAATCTATTCGAATAGCCCTGATCTTCGGTAACAGGACGACTTGGAGTTGTACCTTGACCTTATGACAACTAGAACCGGATACTTAATAAAACACACCCTTCCAAGTGCCAGATACAACCGATGATCGCTCTCTCACAGGGCGACGAGGGGAGGATCAGCGGTTAGGGTTATGCTATGCGATGTTACTTGGATGACTTCAATCTACACTATTCTACATGCTGCAAGATGGAGGCTGCCAGAAGCGTAGTCTTCGACAGGATTAGTTATCCCCCTCTTATTCTGGCTTTCTGCAGTTCAGTCCACCGATATGGCCCTTTACACATTTACCCATGCATATGTAGTGTAGCGCCTTGCTTGCGAGTACTTTGGATGAGTACTCACGGTTGCTTTCTCCCGATTTTCCCCCTATCCCTTCTACCTGGTTGTCGCAACCAGATGTTGGAGCCCAAGAGCCAGACGCCACCTTCGACGACGACTCCTACTACACCGGAGGTGCCTACTACTACGTGATGCCCGCTGACGACGACCAGGAGTAGTTAGGAGGATCCCAGGCAGGAGGCCTGCGCCTCTTTCGATCTGTATCCCAGTTTGTGCTAGCCTTCTTAAGGCAACTTGTTTAACTTATGTCTGTACTCAGATATTGTTGCTTCCGCTGACTCGTCTATGATCGAGCTCTTGTATTCGAGCCCTCGAGGCCCCTGGCTTGTAATATGATGCTTGTATGACTTATTTTATTTGTAGAGTTGTGTTGTGATATCTTACCGTGAGTCCTTGATCTTGATCATACACATTTGCGTGCATGATTAGTGTACGGTCAAATCGGGGGCGTCACAATAGCACTTTCCAAATAAAAATTACAGCAATTCTCGTGAGCGCTAAAGTTTCTGTTTTTTACAGCAAGTTCAACAAGACTTTCTCCAAGTCTTCCCAACGGTTCTACTTGGCACAAACACTAATTAAACACAAAAAACACAACCAAAACAGAGGCTAGATAATTTATTTATTACTAAACAGGAGCAAAAAGCAAGGAATAAAAATAAAATTGGGTTGCCTCCCAACAAGCGCTATCGTTTAACGCCCCTAGCTAGGCATAACAAGCAAGAATAGATCTAGGTATTGCCATCTTTGGTAGGCAATCCATAAGTGGCTCTCATGATAGATTCATATGGTAATTTTATTTTCTTTCTAGGGAAGTGTTCCATGCCCTTTTTTAACTGAAATTGAAATCTAATATTCCCTTCCTTCATATCAATAATTGCACCAACCGTTCTAAGGAAAGGCCTACCGAGAATAATAGGGCAAGAAGATTGCAATCTATATCAAGAACAATAAAATCTACGGGCACGTAATTAATATTAGCAACAATAAGAACATCATTAATTCTTCCCATAGGTTTCTTAATAGTGGAATCCGCAAGATGCAAGTTCAGAGAGCAATCATCAAAATCACGGAAATCTAGTAAATCACACAAAGTTTTGGGAATAGTAGAGACACTAGCACCCAAATCACACAAAGCATAAAACTCATAATTTTTAATTTTAATTTTAATAGTTGGTTCCCACTCATCATAAAGTTTTCTAGGGATAGAAACTTCCAATTCAAGTTTTTCTTCATAAGATTGCATCAAGGCATCAACGATATGTTTAGTAAACGCTTTATTTTGACTATAAGCGCGAGGAGATTTTAGCACGGATTGCAACAAGGAAATACAATCAATAAAATAGAAATTTTCATATTTAAATTCCTTGAAATCCATAATAGTGAGTTTAGCAACATCTAGGGTTTTAATTTCTTCAATCCCACTTTTATCAAATTTAGCATCAAGATCAACAAATTCCGAATTCTTAGAACGCCTTCTAGGTAAAGGTGGATCATATTCAGTCCCATCATTACCAAGATTCTTATTGAAAAACAAAGATTTTATAGGGGACACATCAATAACTTTTAGATCTTCATCATTATTTTCATAGGAACTAGAAGAACACGCTTTTATAAAGGCATCTTTCTTAGCACGCATCCTAGCGGTTCTTTCTTTGCACTCGTCAATGGAAATTCTCATGGCTTTGAGAGACTCATTGATATAATGCTTAGGTGGAACAGATCTAAGTTTCAAAGAATCAACATCAAGAGCAATTCTATCAACGTTCCTAGCCAAATCATCAATCTTAAGCAATTTTTCTTCAATCATAGCATTAAAATTCTTTTGTGAAGAAATAAATTCTTTAATATTAGATTCAAAATCAGAGGGCATCTTATTATAATTTCCATAAGAATTGTTGTAGGAATTACCATAATTATTAGAGGGATTACTAGGATAAGGCCTATGATTGAAATTTCCTCTATACGCGTTGTTACCAAAATTGTTCCTACCAACAAAATTCACATCCATGGATTCGTTATTATTCTCAATCAAAGTAGACAAGGGCACATCATTAGGATCAGAGGAAACACTCTTATTAGAAAATAATTTCATAAGTTCATCCATCTTTCCACTCAAAACATTAATTTCTTCTATCGCATGCACCTTTTTAGTAGATCTTTCAGTATGCCATTGAGAATAATTGACCATAATATTATCTAGGAGTTTAGTAGCTTCTCCTAAAGTGATTCCATAAAAGTGCCTCCCGCGGCCGAATCTAAAAGATTTCTAGAAGCAAAATTCAATCCGGCATAAATTTTTTGTATAATCATCCACAAATTCAAACCATGAGTAGGGCAATTACGTATCATTAATTTCATTCTCTCCCAAGCTTGTGCAACATGTTCATGATCAAGTTGTTTAAAATTCATAATATCGTTTCTAAGAGAGATGATCTTAGAGGGAGGAAAATACTTAGAGATAAAAGCATCTTTGCACTTGTTCCATGAATCAATACTATTTTTAGGCAAAGACGGAAACCAAGCTTTAGCACGATCTCTAAGAGAAAAAGGAAATAGCTTCAATTTAACAATATCATTATCGACATCTTTTTTATTTTGCATGTCACACAAATCAACGAAGCTATCAAGATGTGTAGCGGCATCTTCACTAGGAAGGCCGGAGAACGGATCTTTCATGAAAATATTCAACAAAGTAGTATTAATTTCACAAGATTCAGCATCAGTAAGAGGAGCAATCGGAGTGCTAAGGAAATCATTATTGTTGGTATTGGTGAAGTCACACAATTTAGTATTATCTTGAGCCATCATGACAAACAAGCAATCCAACACACGAGCAAACAAAAAGCAAACGACAAAAGAGGCAAATAGAGAGGGAGGATAGAGAGAGAGAGGGCGAATAAAACGGCAAGGGTGAAGTGGGGGAGAGGAAAACAAGAGGAAAATGGCAAATAATGTAATGCGGGAGATAGGGATTGTGATGGGTACTTGGTATGTTGACTTTTGCGTAGACTCCCCGGCAACGGCGCCATAAATTCTTCTTACTACCTCTTGAGTACTGCGTTGGATTTCCCCGAAGAGGAAGGGATGATGCAGCAAAGTAGCGTAAGTATTTCCCTCAGTTTTTGAGAACCAAGGTATCAATCCAGTAGGAGGCTACGCTCGAGTCCCTCGTACCTACACAAAAACAATAGCTCAACGCAACTAACGTGCTTAGGGGTTTTCAATCCCTTCACGGTCACTTACGAAAGTGAGATCTGATAGAGATGATAAATAATATTTTTTTGGTATTTTTGGTATAGAGATGTAATGTAAATAAAGTAAAAGCAAAGTAAAGCAAAGCAATAATAAAGTGATGGAGATTGATATGATGAGAAAGAGACCCGGGGGCCATAGGTTTCACTAGTGGCTTCTCTCAAGAGTATAAGTATTTTACGATGGGTGAACAAATTACTGTTGAGCAATTGACAGAATTTAGCATAGTTATGAGAATATCTAGGTATGATCATGTATATAGGCATCACATCCGAGACAAGTAGACCGAAACGATTCTGCATCTACTACTATCACTCCACTCATCGACCGCTATCCAGCATGCATCTAGAGTATTAAGTTAAAAACAGAGTAATGCCTTAAGCAGGATGACATGATGTAGAGGGATAGTTTCATGCAATATGATAAAAAACCCATCTTGTTATCCTCGATGGCAACGATACAATACGTGCCTTGCTGCCCCTTCTGTCACTGGGAAAGGACACCGCAAGATCGAACCCAAAGCTAAGCACTTCTCCCATTGCAAGAACAACCAATCTAGTAGGCCAAACCAAACTGATAATTCGAACAGACTTGCAAAGATAACCAATCATACATAACAGAATTCAGAGAAGATTCAAATATTATTCATAGATAGACTTGATCATAAACCCACAATTCATCAGTCTCAACAAACACACCGCAAAAAGAAGATTACATCGAATAGATCTCCACGAGAGAGGGGGAGAACATTGTATTGAGATCCAAAAAGAGAGAACAATCCATCTAGCTACTAGCTATGGACCCGTAGGTCTGAAGTAAACTACTCACACTTCATCGGAGGGGCTTGGATGATGATGTACAAGCCCTCCGTGATCGATGCCTCCTCCAGCGGAGCTCCGGAATAGGCCCCAAGATGGGATCTCGTGGATACAGAAAGTTGCGGCGGTGGAATTAGGTTTTTGGCTCCGTCCCCGATCGTTTGGGGGTACGTGGATATATATAGGAGGAAGAAGCACGTCGGTGGAGCTTTGAGGGGCCCACGAGGCAGGGGGCGTGCCCTAGGGGGGGCGCCTCCTAACCTCGTGACCACCTCATGGCTTTCTTGACGGAGGGTCCAAGTCTCCTGGATCTTATCTGATGAGAAAATCACGTTTCCGAAGGTTTCACTCCGTTTGGACTCCATTTGATATTCCTTTTCTTCGAAACCCTAAAATAGGCAAAAAAAACAGCAATTCTGGGCTAGGCCTCCGGTTAATAGGTTAGTCCCAAAAATAATATAAAAGTTGATAATAAAGCCCAATAATGTCTAAAACAGTAGTTAATATAGCATGGAGGAATCAAAAATTATAGATACGTTGGAGACGTATCAGGGTTCACTACTTCCATTGGTGCCTCTCTGATGATGAGTGAGTAGTTCTTTGTAGATCTTCGGGTCCGTAGTTAGTAGCTAGATGGCTTCCTCTCTCTCGTTTGATTCTCAATACAATGGTCTCTTCGAAATCCATATGATGTAACTCTTTTTGCAGTGTGTTTGTTGGGATCGGATGAACTTTGAGTTTATGATCATATCTATCTTTTTTATCCATGAAAGTTATTTGAATCTTCTTTGATATCTTATATGCATGATTGCTTATAGCCTCGTATTTCTTCTCTGATATTTGGGTTGTTTGGCCAACTTGATCTATTTATGTTATAATGGGAAGAGGTGCTTTGTAGTGGGTTCGATCTTACGGTGCTTGATCCCAGTGATAGAAGGGGAACCGACACGTATGTATCATTGCTACTAAGGATAAAACGATGGGGTCTATCTCTAGATAGATCTTGTCTACATCATGCCATAGTTCTTATTGCATCACTCTGTTTCCCCATGAACTTAATACACTAGATACATGCTTGATAGCGGTCGATGTGTGAAGTAATAGTAGTAGAAGCAGGCAGGAGTCGGTCTACTAATCTTGGACGTGATGCCTATATAATGATCATTGCCTGGATATCGTCATGATTATTTGAAGTTCTATCAATTTCCCAACAGTAAGTTGTTTACCCACCGTTTGCTATTTTTCTCGAGAAAATCCTATAGTGAAACCTATGAGCCCCGGGTCTCTTCTTCATATTATTTGCGTTTGCGATCTATTTTCGTTTGCTTTTATTTTCATATCTATTAAACCAAAAATACAAAAATACCTTGCTGCAATTTATTCTTATTTATTTTATTTGGCGTTCGATCTATCAATCTACAACAATTTATTCACGTCCATTTTGCCAATTTCTGGCACTGTTACCTGAAAGGGATTGACAACCCCTTTAATACGTCAGGTTGAGAGTAGTTGTTATTTGTGTGCAGGCGCCACTTACTTGTTGTTGCTTGGTTCTCCTACTGGTTCGATAACCTTGGTCTCATCACTGATGGAAATACCTACCGTCGTTGTGCCGCATCATCCCGTCCTCTTTGGAGAAATACCGACGTAGCTTCAAGCCGCATCATACATCAACACCATTGCATCTCCGATGAAGCGTGAGTAATTTATCTCAAACCTATGGGTCTATAGCTAGTAGCTAGATGGCTTCTTCTCTCTCTTTGATTCTCAATACCATGTTCTCCTCGATGTTCTTGGAGATCTATTCGATGTAATAACTTTTTGCGATGTGTTTGCCGAGATCCAATGAATTGTGGATTTATGATCAACTTATCTATGAATATTATTTGATTCTCCTCTAAATTCTTTTATTGATGATTTGATATCTTTGCAAGTCTCTTCGAACTATCGATTTGGTTTGGCCAACTAGATTGGTTTTTCTTGCAATGGGAGCAGTGCTTAGCTTTGGTTTAATCTTGGGGTGCTCGATCCTAGTGATAGAAGGGGAACCGACACATATTGTATTGTTGCCACCGAGGATAACAAGATGGGATTTTCATCATATTGCTTGAGTTAATTCCTCTACATCATGTCATCTTACTTAAAGTGTTACTCTATTCTTATGAACTTAATACTCTAGATGCATGCATGTTGGATAGCGGTCGATGTGTGGAGTAATAGTAGTAGATGCAGGAAGGAGTCGGTCTACTTGACACGGACGTGATGCCTATATTCATGATCATTGCCTTAGATATCATCATAACTTTGCGCTTTTCTATCAATTGCTCGGCAGTAATTATTTCACCCACCATAATATTTTCTATCTTGAGAGAAGCCTCTAGTGAAACATATGGCCCCCGGGTCTATTTTCCATCATATAACTTTCCAATGTACAATTTTAGTTTCCTTTCACTTCCTTTGCAATCTTTTACTTTTTGATCTATAAACCAAAAATATTACTTTACCACTTATCCATCTCTATCAGATCTCGCTTTGCAAATAACCGTGAAGGGGTTGACCAACCCTTTATCGCGTTGGGTGCAAGTTGGTGTTTGTTTGTGCAGGTATTCGGTGACTTGTTCGTTGTCTCCTACTAGATTGATACCTTGGTTCTCAAAACTGAGGGAAATACTTACTCTACTTTGCTGCATCACCCTTTCCTCTTCAAGGGAAAAACCAATGCAAGCTCAAGAAGCAGCAGGAAGAATTTCTGGCGCCGTTGCCAGGGAGATCTATGCCATGTCAAGACATACCAAGTACCCATCATAAACTCTCATCTCTCACATTACATTATTTGCCATTCGCCTCTCATTTTCCTCTCCCCCACTTCTACAATGATTTCCGAAAAGATTTGCCTTTTCTTCGCCCCTCTTCCATTCACCTTCTTAGTTTGCCTTTTGGTTGCTTGTCTGCTAGATTTGTTTGCAGCCACCATGTCCGAAATTCAGGAGGTTATCACTGAAAAAGATAGTAGTAACGATGAGGGAAACTTTGATGCTTTTTACAACACTAATCCTCATGAAGAATCTACTATTTTACACACTAAAACACTTTGCATAGGTAGTGGGAATATCATTGGAAAAGGGGTTATTCAAGATTTCTTTACTTGCGCTGGTGCGCTTCCCACTTTGGGTGGATCTATTCCCCACAAACTAGTAGCCTTGCGGATGCTATATCTTTGCTCATAGTTGAACTTGAAAGACAATTTTTTCATTTGCATTGTTCCATACAAAGGATTTTTCTAGAGTTTTCTAATATTGAGCATTCTTATGTTAAGCGTGCCGCCACTATATTTCTAGCACATGAGTTTAGATTTATTATGAAAGAAGCTAGTGAAATTTTTGCTCATTATAAAGTAGATGGTGGTCGTCCTCCCATAGAGGGAATTCTTTTTAATCAAGAGGACATAATGCGTTTACGATCTCTAGATCATGTTGCTTACAATGAAAATTTAAGAAAGGGAACCCCTACCAATATTTTAGTTGATAAGATTTCTAAGCTTAATGATAATTTTGCTATTCAAAACAACAGATTGGGTTTCTCTCTTCGACATAAGCTCATGACTTTTTTCCAAAAGAATGCTTATAATGATGAATTAGTCATACAGTATGAAGGGCCAAAGGAGGAACCAATCCCTCCCGAGATCGATCTTAGGGATTCTTATCCTATTAAGTTTAGCCCTTTCGATTAATTTTGCTTGTCACAAAGAAAACTTGCTACAGAACGTAGGGAGTATGAGATGAGTTTTAAAGATTTGCCTTATCATTATTATGATTATACTTAGATCTATTATGATTATACTAGGGCGTTAAACAATAGCGCTTGTTGGGAGGCAAAAACAATAGCATTAAACAATTTTATTTTAGTTTTTGCTTTTTAGGTTCTGTTTTGAATTAAAAAATTCATCTAGCCTCTGGTTAGATGTGGTTTTGTGTTTTAGTTAGTGTTTGTTCCAAGTAAGACATTTGGGATAGCTTACGGTGATAGTCGATTTGATCTTGCTGAAAAACAGAAACTCTTGCGCTCAGGTAAAAAATTCTCATTTTTAACAAGAGCATGATAAAATATTGATTATTTTTGAATAATATAAATAAACAAATTGGTTAGGTCTTCCTAATTATTCAGAATTTTTGGAGGTACAGAAGTATTCAAAATATCCAGATTGCTACAGATTATTCTGTTTTTGACAGATTATGTTTTCTATGTGTTGTTTGCTTATTTTGATGAATCTATGACTATTATCGGGGGGTATGAACCATGGAAAAGTTGGAATACAGTAGATATTACACCAATATAAATAAAGAATGAGTTCACAACAGTACCAAAAGTGGTGATTTATTTTCTTATACTAACGGAGCTTATGAGATTTTCTGTTGAGTTTTGTGTTGTGAAGTTTTCAAGTTTAGGGTAAGGATTTGATGGACTATGGACTAAGGAGTGGCAAGAGCCTAAGCTTGGGGATTCCCAAACCACACCAAGGTAATATTCAAGGATAACCAAGAGCCTAAGCTTGGGGATGCCCCGGAAGGCATTCCCTCTTTCGTCTTCGTCTATCGGTAACTGAGGGAGTCCTGGATTAGGGGGTGTCCGGATGGCCGGACTATACCTTCAGCCGGACTCCTGGACTATGAAGATACAAGATTGAAGACTTCGTCCCGTGTCCGGAAGGGACTTTCCTTGGCGTGGAAGGCAAGCTTGGCGATACGGATATATAGATCTCCTACCATTGTAACCGACTTTGTGTAACCCTAACGCTCTCCGGTGTCTATATAAACCGGAGGGTTTTAGTCCGTAGGACAACATACAGAACAACAATCATACCATAGGCTAGCTTCTAGGGTTTAGCCTCTCTGATCTCGTGGTAGATCTACTCTTGTACTACCCATATCATCAATATTAATCAAGCAGGACGTAGGGTTTTACCTCCATCAAGAGGGACCGAACGTGGCTAAAACTTCGTGCCCCTTGCCTCCGGTTACCATCCGGCCTAGACGCACAGTTCGGGACCCCCTACCCAAGATCCGCCGGTTTTGACACGGACATTGGTGCTTTCATTGAGAGTTCCTCTATGTCGTCGCCGTCAGGCTCGATGGCTCCTACGATCATCAATAGCGATGCAGTCCAGGGTGAGACCTTCCTCCCTGGACAGATCTTCGTCTTCGGCGGCTTTGCACTGCGGGCCAATTCACTTGGCCATCTGGAGCAGATCGAAAGCTATGCCCCTAGCCGTCATGTCAGATTTGGATGTTTAAACTACACGGCTGACATCCACGGGGACTTGATCCTCGACGGATTCGAGCCACTGCCGAGCGCACCGCACTGTCACGACGAGCACGATCTAGCTCTGCCGCCGAATAGTGCCCTGGAGGCCGCACCCTCATCGGCTTCGACCCTTAATTCAGAGCCAGCTGTGCCGATCGAGGATGGGTGGTTGGACGCCGCCTCGGGGGCTGCGAACCCAACGGCGATTAAACCGAACACCAGCCCCGCACTCCGCGAGACTCGTGACTCCAAGGAGCCGGACTCCTCTCCGGACTCCGAACCCTCCGCGCCCCTGCCGATCGAATCCGATTGGGCGCCGATCATGGAGTTTACTGCCGCGGACATCTTTCAGTACTCGCCTCTTGGCGATATTCTGAAGACACTAAAGTCCCTCTCTTTATCAGGAGAGCCCTAGCCGGACTACGGTCAGCAAGGTTGGGATACGGACGATGAAGAAATTCAAAGCCCACCCTCCACCCACTTTGTAGGCACTGTCGACGATTTAACTGACATGCTCAACTTCGACTCTGAAGACATCGATGGTATGGACAACGATGCGGGAGGCGAAGAAGAACCACGGCCCACCTCACCATATGACGTATACATGGTGGACGCACCAAAAGATGACAATGAAGAGCGGAAGGACGCACCGAAGGCTTGTTCCCTCGAGAAGCAGTCAAAGCGGTGACGCAAGCGCCGCCCCAAATCCCGCCTCGACAGAAATAACGATCACACAGACCCAGCGCTGGAGCAGGGCGAACCACTGCTGGACAACGGCAATCCGGATAATCAAACCGAACAAACAAGTTCTATCAAGGATAATAGTCCGGACGACATAACGCCGGACAGGCACCCGGAGCAGCAGAATGCCCGTAAAAGGCTTGTTGCCACTGCAAGAAGTCTTAAAAAGCAGAAGCAAAGGCTCAAGGCTGCGCAAGACACACTCCAAATCAGATGGAGTAAAATACTCAACACAGCAGCGAGGTACGGCGACAATCGCCCCTCCAAGAGCTACCCAAAGCGGAAGCTGCTACCTGAATTCGACGAGGAGGCCTCAGACCCCCCACAACCAAATATCAAAGCAGCCACCTAGCCGGATAGACGACACCTCTACCAACACAGAGCGGCATACAACGCCACTCACAATACAACACGCGACCCATGCGAGGGATCGCACCCAAAGGACGGTGCAACAAGATCCATCTATGGACCACGCAAGCGCGCCCCAGCATACAATGCAACACAACAAACATCCGAACAACGCAGTACACCCATCTACAGGGGTGCCACACACCCCCTATGTTTCACCGATGAGGTGCTGGACCATGAATTTCCAGAGGGATTCAAACCCGTAAACATAGAGGCATACGACGGAACAACAGACCCTGGGGTCTGGATTGAGGACTACATCCTTCATATCCATATGGCTCAAGGAGATGATCTCCACGCCATCAAGTACTTACCCCTCAAGCTCAAAGGGCCAGCTCGCCACTGGCTTAAAGGCCTCCCCGAAAGCTCCATTGGAAGTTGGGAAGATCTCGAAGACGCCTTTCGGGCAAATTTTCGACGGACTTATGTCCGACCCCCGGATGCGGACGATTTGAGTCATATAACTCAACAGCCCGGAGAGTCAGCCCGAAAGCTTTGGAATAGGTTTCTTACTAAAAAGAACCAGATTGTCGACTGTCCGGACGCCGAAGCCTTGGCAGCTTTTAAGCTTAGCGTCCGTGATGAATGGCTCGCCAGACAACTCGGCCAAAATAAGCCGAGAACGATGGCCGCATTAACAAACCTCATGACCCGCTTTTGCGCGGGTGAGGACAGATGGCTAGCCAGATGCAGCACCAGCGACCCCAGTACATCTGAAGTTAGAGATGGAAACGGGAAATCTCGGCGCAATAGCAATAACAAATGCCGGAATAAAGAAGACAACACGAAGGGCACGGCAGTAAACTCCGGATTCAAAAGCTCTCGGCCAGGTCAGCAAAAGCCGCCCTCTAAAGGCACCAGGGATGAACTGTCTAGCCTCAACAAAATTCTGGACTAAGTATGTTAGATCCATAGTACCCCTGGTAAACCTGCTAATCATACCCACAGAGAATGTTGGGTCTTCAAGCAGTCCGGCAAGCTCAACGCTGTACACAAAGGGGAGGATACATCAAGTGAAGACGAGGACGAGCCTCCCAAGCAAGACACTGGGGATCAAAAGAAATTTCCACCAGAAGTCAAAACAGTAAACGTGTTACACGTGATCAAGGGAAAAAACAACGCGGCACTCCCAGTAAAATATACCCCAGTGCCTGTCACCGCCAAGTCCTGCCACTGGTCGTCTCAATCGATCACTTTCGACCATCGCGATTACTCAGCAAGTATCCAACACACAGGATGGGCTGCCCTGGTATTAGACCCAGTAATTGGCGGATATCACTTCACACGAGTCTTGATGGACGGTGGCAGCAGTCTAAACCTAATATATCAGGATACAATCCGCGGGATGGTAGACCCAAGAAAAATTCGCCATAGCAATACTACCTTTAAAGGAGTAATGCCAGGCCCAGGGGCTCGTTGTACGGGCTCCCTCCTACTACAAGTTATATTTGGCTCCCCCGATAACTTCCGTCGCAAGCATTTAACCTTCCACATCGCTCTGTTCCAAAGTGGCTATCAAGCACTGCTCGGACGCGAAGCTTTCGCTCGCTTTAATGCAATACCACACTACGCCTCCCTCACACTCAAGATGCCCGGTCCACGTGGCATCATTTCAGTGAAAGGAAATATCAAGCGATCTCTGCGCGCCGAAGAGAGTGCGGCTGCCTTGGCAGCCGCACACTAAAGGCGCCCGGACCAGCGAAAGCATCCGATAGGTCGTCAAGACCTCAGACACAACTAATCAAGTCCGGCGCCGCTATTTATACCGAATAAATGGTCACACCCCTATTTGTCAATACAAGGGGCTCAACGCGCGCAGACAAGTGGCAATTTCTTCTCATCTTGAATTATACATGGTTTCTTTAAAAACTATCATTTTTGCACGACAACTTTTTCACCTAAATTCCTCTCTTTTACAGACGATCATCGTGCTACACCCGTCCAGGATATGGCACAACGGAGACACAGGCGCAGACATGCAGCAAGGACCTGCCCCAAGGATTCTTTTTAGATTAAGACCCTGCGTAAACCTTTTTAACTGTCTCTTGTTGATACATATCCACCGTTGAGAAGGATGCTGACGTCTTGGCATGTGGCCATGCCAGAACAATGCACGTACCTGGACACAAGGGGCTTCTTACAAAGGCCATTATTTAGGCCCGGTTTATACCACAAAGACCGAATACCTTAGGGAGTGTTCGACGTCGCGAGTTTGGCCCTATATGCATCAGCTCCGAATCATTGTCTTTGGTCAAATGTTGGGTTTGCCCGGCTCCTGTGTTTTGGTGCCTTACGTTCCGCTTTACCGGCTAAGGTAGCACCAGGAGAACTACTGCGATTGTGCCCTAGTTCATCCGGACGAGCACCTCAGTAGAGAAAGCCAAAAACTGACTGTCATGATATAGCATGAGACTGGTCAACCACTCGATGACCTGTTGGAATGTTAGAATTCCTCCGCCTTAACGAAGGGCCGTTTTCTGGCCAGGCATGTACGCACCCCGGGATCGAGAGAGTGCGGAGCCACCAGGGGCTATCTAGTAGCCCCACTGTCAAACTCCTATGGCTAAGTGAAAGTGCTAAAGCATTATAGTCCGGTTGCCTCGCTCGCTCCGCTATCACCTCCTTAATAGGACCAAGACGTTGGGTTAAGTGTGAACGCATGTTTTTTGCGAGCACCTCCGCATTATATGCGTGGGGGTTGAAGCCGACAGCTGCAATCTTTAAGGTTATACACATGTATACATAAACGGCCGCCCAGGAGGCATCATATTACTTTCAGGCAAAAGTATAAAAATAGCCTCATAAAAATTTATAAAAGCATTTCGCTTACAATGAGATTACATATCACTCAAACATAATATTTTTGAGCACTTGGTATCTATCAAACGAGCACCCTCAAGAACTTCTTCAAAGTAGTGCTCTGCAGCTATTCGACCTATGGCCGAATCCCGCGCTACAACAGTGGTAGCATCCATCTCCGCCCAGTATGCTTTAACACGGGCAAAGGCCATCCGTGAGCCCTCTATGCACGCCGACCTCTTCATTCAATTAATGCGCGACACCACGTCAAGGAGCTGCTGCACCAAGCTGAAATAGCTGTTCGGTTTTGGCCTTTCCGGCCATAGCTGATCCACAATAGACCTGATGGCGAGTCCGGACAACCTATTCAGTTCGGCCCATTCGGCTAATTGGTCAGTCAATGAAAGCGGACGCTCAGGAGAATAGAATTGTGTCCAAAACAGCTGGTCCACTTCATGGTCCGTCTGACCCTGGAAGTACTTGGCCGCATCGGCAGCGCTCGCCGCCAAATCCATATACACATCCTCCGAACTCCACAGCCGATCCAAAGAGGCATACCGTGGATCTCCGAACTTCCTCCGCAACATAAAGGATTTCCCAGCTATAATATCCCCGGCTTCCCGCAACTCCTCCTTCTTTGCCCTCATAGCAGAGCGGATGTCTTTTCTCGTCACAGCAGCCTTCTCAAGGTCCGATGCCTTCGCTAGGTTTTCCTTTTCAAGAACCCGGCAACGGTCGACGGCGGCTTTTAATTCTATGGCCATCTTGGCCATCTTATCTCGGCTCTCGTCATGCGCGGCCTTCTCGGCTTTCTACTCTTCGGTCGCCTTCAAAGCAGCCGCATTACTAAACCTCGCTTGTTCCTTGGCTCGGGCAAGTTCTGCCCGCAAGGCTTCAACAGTGGCAGCTCCATCTGCAGTCACAACATATTAAAGATACTGGCATCATGCTGCTCTTACTATGTGGCGTTTACTAGATAATGACACTTACCTTGTGCCTCGTCAAGCCTTTTGTTAACAAGCTCGATGTCGGCGTCTGCCGCATCCAACTGCTGTTTTAAATGGGCAAACTCGCTAGTCCGGCTAGCCACAGGAGCTTCCATCACCTGCACATAGAGGCAGTATGGTTATTACCTAGGAATATGATCCTCTGTTCGTCATCGTTTCCGACGACAACCAGAGTCTCAGGGGCTACTATCTACACAGGGCACACCTAGCATGTGCAGGACTATCATACATTATTTTACGTACCTCAAAGCGTGTTAGTAGACTCATAAAAGCTTCATGCAATCCGCTTTCAGCGGACGAGATTCTCTCCATCACCGTATCCATCAGCATACGGTGTTCATCTGAGATGGCCGCTCGCCCCACCAACCCCCTCAGAACATCCGATCGCACACCAGACGGTGCCGGACCCTTTTGTCTACTCTCCTCGGGAGCCGGACACTGGGAGCTTCGGGGGTCAATGGGATTATCTTCTGGCCTCACCGGACTCGGAGAGGCCCTCTGCGATGACACTTCGGCGTCACCCGCATCCGGAGCGGAGGAGTCCAGAGGAGGCATTTCGCTCTCCATCATCTCTAGAAGAAGATCCCCCGAAGACGAGCTCATCTGAGAGGGGCTAAGGCCCGAACTTCAAAAATAAATGCGGTGGTTATTTTCTCAGAAGAAAAAGAGGGCATACCTATACTATTAAAGTATTTCGGGTCACTTACGACTCGCTGGAGAATTGATCCCCCCGCGGACTTTGTGTGGCAAAAGCACCCCCCAAGGTAGGACCCTCTGTGGGAGACTTCTTCTCCCGTTTGGAAGCTTCGGCTTCCGAATCCCCGGGCGCAGTCCTTTTCCTCCTCCGGTCGTCTTCCTTCATGGAGACGCTCGCTCCCTCGGTTAGAGTGGGCAGCATTGGGGGCCCGCGTTCGCCCGTATTATCCTCCCCAGTATCTTCCTTCAAGGGCTCCGGGCAAGGTGCGACCTGGAGCATCTTTTCCAATACCGGATTGTCCAAACCCTCAGGGAGGGGGGCCGAACACCGAATCAACTTCGCCTTTGTTATCCAGTCCTGGTGAAAAAGAAAACTCTCAGAAATAACTTCATAACAAATGAGAGATAGTATGTTCGGCCAGAAGATTCCTGACCTGTTCGGGGGCGCGGTTACTGCTCAGGCCCACGTCCTCGGTGATTTCCGGACACTCTACCTGAGGGCCGAAGAATGACTTGTACATCTCCTCGTGCGTCAGGCCGAGGAAATTTTCAATGACACGCGGTCCCTCGGGATTGAACTCCCACAAGTGAAGGGGCCGGCGTTTGCAAGGCTGGACTTGACGAACCAGCATAACTTGTATTACCGCAGCCAAACTAAAATCTCCATTGAAGAGATCTCGAATGCGGCTTTGTAGTATAGGCACGTCCTTGGCTGGACCCCAGCTCAGACCTCTGCTGATCCATGACATCAGTTGTGGTGGAGGGCCCGAGCGGAAAACAGGGGCGGTCGCCCACTTGGCACTTCTAGGAGCCATGATGTAGAACCACTCCTGTTGCCACAATTCAGACACCTCTGGAATGGAACCTTTGGGCCATGGAGCTCCCGTCATCTTGCGTACTGAGGCACCTCCGCACGCTGCATATTGCCCCTCGATCATCTTCGGCTTTACTTCAAAGGTCTTGAGCCACAGGACAAAGTGAGGGGTAACCCGGAGGAAGGCCTCACACACGACAATAAATGTCATGATATGAAGAAAGGAGTCCGGAGCTAGATCATGGAAATCTAGCCCATAATAAAACATCAAACCCCTGACGAAAGGATCCAGAGCAAGGCCTAGACCTCGGAGGAAGTGGGAGACGAACACAACGTTCTCATTGGGTTCGGGGGAGGGGACGGCCTGCCCTCATGCAGGCAGCCGATGCAAAACCTCGATGGTCAGATATCTGGCCTCCCTCAACTTTTTGATGTCTTCCTCCGTGATGGAGGAAGGCATCCATCAGCCTTGAAGGCTAGATCCAGACATGATTGAAGGTTTGGAGCACCAGACCTGAACTTTGGGCGTTTGAGCTTCAGGTGGGGGAAGGATTCGATTGAGCACGGGAGGAAAAAAATAAAAGCCTTGTCCCTTTATAAAGAGGGTGCATATCAGGCGTCCTCTCCGTGGCCGTTTGGACTTGCCTATAGTCTAGGAGTCCTAGAAGCGGTTGGGTTACCCACGCCCGTATTGATGAGAATCCCGGAATAAGGGGACACGATCTCTGCTTTAACAAGACGTGCCAAGGAAACCGCCTCGCATGACGCGCTGAGGTGGGATGGTAAAACGATTCGAATAAAGGCTTGGCCATGGTGCGTCACACTATGGAATACGTCAGCAGATTAGATTTGTGTAAATGTTATTCTCTCTATGGAAATATGTGGAAACTTATTTTACAGAGCCGGACACTATCTTTGTGTTCAAAATCTTCTATGAAGTACTTGGAGGAGGAACCCGCCTTGCAATGCTGAAGACAATCTGCGCGCCGGACTCGTCGTCATTGAAGCCTGGTTCAGGGGCTACTGAGGGAGTCCTGGATTAGGGGGTGTCCGGATGGCCGGACTATACCTTCACCCGGACTCCTGGACTATGAAGATACAAGATTGAAGACTTCGTCCCGTGTCCGAAAGGGACTTTCCTTGGCGTGGAAGGCAAGCTTGGCGATACGGATATATAGATCTCCTACCATTGTAACCGACTTTGTGTAACCCTAACCCTCTCCGGTGTCTATATAAACCGGAGGGTTTTAGTCCGTAGGACAACATACAGAACAACAATCATACCATAGGCTAGCTTCCAGGGTTTAGCCTCTCCGATCTCGTGGTAGATCTACTCTTGTACTACCCATATCATCAATATTAATCAAGCAGGACGTAGGGTTTTACCTCCATCAAGAGGGCCCAAACCTGGGTAAAACTTCGTGCCCCTTGACTCCTGTTACCATCCGGCCTAGACGCACAGTTCGGGACCCCCTACCCGAGATCCGCCGGTTTTGACACCGACAGTAACTTTACTTGAGGCTATATTTTTATTCACCACATGATATGTGTTTTGCTTGGAGCGTCTTTTATGATTTGAGTCTTTGCTTTTTAGTTTGCCACAATCAACCTTGCTGTACACACCTTTTGAGAGAGACACGCATGAATCATGACTTATTAGAATACTCTATGTGCTTCACTTGTATCTTTTGAGCTAGGCAATTTTGCTCCATGGCTCACGCTCATGTATTGTATGAAAGTTGAAATTTTTTGAGAACATGAAAAGTATGAAACAATTGCTTGGCTTGTCATTGGGGTTGTGCATGATTTGAATATTTTGTGTGATGAAGATGGAGCATAGCCAGACTATATGATTTTGTAGGGATAAGCTTTCTTTGTCCATGTTATTTTGAGAAGACATGATTATCTTGTTAGTATGCTTGAAGTATTATTTTTTTATGTCAATATTAATTTTTGTTTTGAATCACAGAGATCTGAACATTCATGTCGCAATAAAGGAAATTACATGGATAAATATGTTAGGTAGCATTCCACATCAAAAATATGTTTTTATCATTTACCTACTCGAGGACGAGCAGGAATTAAGCTTGGTGGTGCTTGATACGTCTCCAATGTATCTATAATTTTTGATTGTTCCATGCTATTGTATTATCTGTTTTGGATGTTTTATATGCATTATTATGCTATTTTATGTGATTTTTGGGACTAATCTATTAACCTAGAGCCCAATGCCAGTTTTTGTTTTTCCTTGTTTTAGAGTTATGCAGAAAAAGAATACCAAATGGAATGAAACCTTCGCGATGATTTTTCTTGGACCACAAGACATCCAGAGGACTTGGAGTACACTTCAGGGAAGCCACGAGGCACCCACAAGGACGGAGGGCGCGCCTGATGACCCACGAGTATAGGGTATTAGTTGTAGCTCTTTTCGATAAGTAAGGGTGTCGAACCCAATGAGGAGCAGAAGGAAATGACAAGTGGTTTTCAGCAAGGTAATGTCTGCAAGTGCTGAAATTGTAAGTAGTAGAGTAGTTTGATAGCAAGATAGTTTGTAACGAGCAAGTAACGATAATAGTATGAAAAGTGCACCAAGGTAGCCCAATCCTTTTGAGGCAAAGAACAGGCCAAAATGGTTTATTATGATAAGAAAAGCATTCTTGAGGGTACACGGGATTTTCATCTAGTAACTTTATGCATGTTGGTTTGATTCGTGTTCGCTACTTTGATAATTTGATATGTGGGTGGACTGGCGCTTAGGTGATGTTCTTACTTGAACAAACCTCCTACTTATGATTAAACCTCCCGCAAGCATCCGCAACTATGAGAAAATTATTAAGAATAAATTCTAACCATAGCATTAAACTTTTGGATCCAATCGGTCCCTTATGGAATAGCGCATAAACTGGGGTTTAAGCTTCTGTCACTCTCGCAACCCATCACCTAATTGCTACAACACAATGCATTCCCTTAGGCCCAAATATGGTGAAGTATCATGTAGTCGATGTTCACTTGACACCACTAAGGGAATCACAACATACATACTATCAAAATATCGAACACATATCAAGTTCACATGATTACTTGCAACATGATTTCTCCCGTGACCTCAAGAACAAAAGTAACTACTCACAAATGATAATCATGCTCAAGATTAGAGGGGTATTAAATATCATACTGGATCTGAACATATAATCTTCCACCAAATAAACCATATAGCAATCAACTACAAGATGTAATCAACACTACTAGTCACCCACAAGCACCAATCTATAGTTCCGGTAACAAGATTAAACACAAGAGATGAACTAGGGTTTGAGATGAGATGGTGTTGTTGAAGGTGTTGATGGAGATTTCCCTACCCAAGATGGAAGAGTTGTTGGTGATGATGATGACGATGATTTCCCCCTACGGGAGGGAAGTTCCCCCGGCGGAATCGCTCCGCTAGAGGGCAAAAGTGCTCCTGCCCAAGTTCCGCCTCGAGACAGCGGCGCTCCGTCCCGAAAGTACTCTCCTTATTTTTTCTAGGTCAAAATGACTTATATACCACAAGACGGGCACCGAAGGTGGGCCTGGGTGAGCACAACCCACTAGGGTGCGCCTGGGCTCCCTGGCGCACCCAGGTGGGTTGTGCCCACCTGGTGTTGCCCCTCTGGTACTTATTTGCTCCAATATTCTTCATATATTCCATAAAAATTCTCCATGAATTTTCAACTTGTTTGGAGTTGTGTAGAATAGGTAGCCTGACATAGCTTTTCCAGATCTAGATTTCCAGCTGCCGGAATTCTCCCTCTTTATGTATACCTTGCATATTATGAGAGAAAAGGCATTAGAATTACTCAAAAAAGCATTATTATGGATAAAAACATCATAACTAACAGTAGAAAAACATGATGCAAAATGGATGTATCAGCGCCCAGGGGGTAGGGCGCGCACCCACCCTTGTGGGCCCCTCGTGACTCCATCGACCTATTTCTTACGCCTATATATTCTCAAATATTCCCAAACCAACCAGGAGAGCCACGAAAACACTTTTCCAATGCCACAACCTTCTGTACCCATGAGATCCCATCTAGGGGCCTTTTCCGGCATCCTGCCAGAGGGGGATTCGATCACGGAGGGCTTCTACATCAACACCATTGCCTCTTCGATGAAGCGTGAGTAGTTTACCTCAGACCTACGGGTCCATAGCTAGTAGTTAGATGGCTTCTTCTCTCTCTTTGATTCTCAATACCATGTTCTCCTTGATGTTCTTGGAGATCTATTCGATTTAATACCTTTTTGCTGTGTGTTTGCCGAGATCCGATGAATTGTGGATTTATGATCAGCTTATCTATGAATCTTATTTGATTCTCCTCTGAATTCTTATATGCATGATTTTATATCTTTGCAAGTCTCTTCGAACTAGAAGTGCTTAGCTTTGTGTTCAATCTTGTGGTGCTCGATCCTAGTGACAGAAGGGGAACCGACACATATTGTATTGTTGCCATCGAGGATAACAAGATGGGGTTTTTGTTGGGGAACGTAGCATGCAATTTCAAAAAGTTTCTATGCTCACACAAGATCTATCTAGGAGATGCATAGCAACGAGAGGGGAAAAGTGTGTCCACATACCCTCGTAGACCGAAAGCGGAAGCGTTTGACAATGCGGTTGATGTAGTCGAACTTCTTCTCGTTCCGACCAATCAAGCACCGAACGTACGACACCTCCGAGTTCTGCACACGTTTAGCATGATGATGTCCCTCGAACTATTGATCCAGCAAAGTGTCGAGGGAGAGTTTCTTCAACACGGCAGCATGGTGACTGATGACCCACAAGTATAGGGGATCTATCATAGTCCTTTCGATAAGTTAGAGTGTCGAACCCAATGAGGAGCAGAAGGAAATGAGAAGCAGTTTTCAGTAAGGTATTCTCTGCAAGCACTGAAATTATCGGTAACAGATAGTTTTGTGATAAGGTAATTCGTACCGCGTAACAAGTAACAAAAGTAAACAAGGTGCAGCAAGGTGGCCCAATCCTTTTTGTAGCAAAGGACAAGCCTGGACAAACTCTTATATAAAGGAAAGCGCTCTCGAGGACACATGGGAATTGTCTTCAAGCTAGTTTTCATCATGCTCATATGATTCACGTTCGTTACTTTGATACTTTGATATGTGGGTGGACCAGTGCTTGGGTACTACCCTTCCTTGGACAAGCATCCCACTTATGATTAACCCCCCTCGCAAGCATCCACAACTATGAAAGAAGAATTAAAGTAAACCTAAACATAGCATGAAACATATGGATCCAAATCAAACCTAACCTAGGGTTTAAGCTTCCGTCACTTTAGCAACCCATCATCTACTTATTACTTCCCAATGCCTTCCCCTAGGCCCAAACAATGGTGAAGTGTCATGTAGTCGACGTTCACATAACACCACTAGTGGAAAGACAACATACATCTCATCAAAATATCGAATGAATACCAAATTCACATGACTACTTATAACAAGACTTCTCCCATGTCCTCAGGAACATACGTAACTACTCACAAATCATATTCATGTTCATAATCAGAGGGGTGTTAATGTGCATAAAGGACCTGAACATATAATCTTCCCCCGAATAAACCAACTAGCATCAACTACAAGGAGTAATCAACACTACTAGCAACCCACATGTACCAATCTGAGGTTTTGAGACAAAGATCGGATACAACATATGAACTAGGGTTTGAGAGGAGATGGTGTTGGTGAATATGTTGATGGAGATTGACCCCCTCCCGATGAGAGGATCGATGGTGATGAGGATGGTGACGATTTGCCCCTCCCACAGGGATGATTTCTGGCAGAAGAGCTCCGCAGGAGCCCTAGATTGGTTCCGCCAAGGTTCCGCCTCGAGACGCGACGCTTCGTCCCAAAAGCTTCCTTCTGATTTTTTCCAGGGCAAAAGACACCTTATACGAGAAGATGGGCATCAAGGGGCTTCCAGGTGGCCCACGAGGCAGGGGGCGCGCCCTCCACCCTCGTGGACAGTGGGTGGCCCCCCTCTGGTGCTTTCTTCTCCCAATATTTTTAATATATTCCAAAACTGACTTTCGTGGAGTTTCAAGACTTTTGGAGTTGTGCAGAATAGGTCTCTAATATTTGGTCCTTTTCCATCCCGGGATTCCAACTGCTGGCATTCTCCCTCTTCATGTAAACCTTGTAAAATAAGAGAGAAAAGGCATAAGTATTGTGACATAATGTGTAATAATAGCCCATAATGCAATAAATATTGAGATGAAAGCATGATGCGAAATGGACGTATCAACTCCTCCAAACTTAGACCTCGCTTGTTCTCAAGCGGAAGCCGATATCAAAAAATATGTCCACATGTTTAGAGATAGAGGTGTCGATAAAATAAAATATGGACATGAGGGCATCATGATCGTTCTTAGAATAGTAACATATATTTATTGTCATATGATTTCTTATGCTGAAGTAACAATCTATTCACAATGTAAAGTATGAATTAGAAACTTCATTGAAAAACTAGCAAACTATAATCTCAGTCATTGAAGCAATTGCAATTTATCATAACATCGGAAGGAGTCAATATAAGAGCTTTTCAGCAAGTCCACATACTCAACTATCATTTAGTCTTTCACAATTGCTAACACTCAGGCAATACTTATGGGTATGAAGTTTTAATCGGACACAAAGAAAGATAGGGGCTTATAGTTTTGCCTCCCAAGCTTTTACCTCAAGGGTAACGTCAACAATAATGCTTTATGAAAACCCACATCCAATTGGATATATATATATATAGTGCTTGCCAAAGGATAAAGTATAAAAAGGAAAGGTGAAGATCACCATGACTCTTGTATAAGGTATAAGACAAAAATAAAATATAGGCCCTTCGCAGAGGGAAGCAGAGGTTGTCATGTGCTTTTATGGTTGGATGCACAAAATCTTAATGCAAAATAACATCACTTTATATTGCCACTTGTGATAGGGACCTTTATTATGCAGTCCGTCGCTTTTATTTCTTCCATATCACAAGCTCGTATAAAGCTTATTTTCTCCACACTAATATGTCATACATATTTAGAGATCCATTTTTGTTTCTTGCAACAATGACAACTTACTTGAAGGATCTTACTCAATCCATAAGTAGATATGGTGGACTCTCATGGCAAAACTGGTTTTAGGGATATTTGGAAGCACAAGTAGTATCTCTACTTGGTGCAAAGAATTTGGCTTGCATGTGGGGAAAAGGCAAGCTCAACATGTTGGATGATAAATGAAAATATAATTTATTTCGGATAAGAAAACATAACTCATTACGTTGTCTTCCTTGTCCAACATCAACTTTTTAGCATGTCATATTTTAATGAGTGCTCACAATCATAAAATATGTCCAAGATAGTATATTTATATGTGAAAACCTCTCTTTCTTTATTACTTCCTATTAATTGCAACGATGACCAAAACTTTGTCAACTCTCAACAACTTTTATTCATCATACTCTTTATATGTGAAGTCATTACTCTCCATAAGATCAATATGATCTTTTTATTTCTTTTTATTCTTTTATTCCCTCAAGATCATAGCAAGATAACCAAGCCCTCGATTCAAGACTAATCTTTATTATATATAGCTCACGGACTCGATTACATAGATAAGGATCAACACAAAAACTCAAAGCTAGATCATACTAAACTTTATTCTACTAGATCAAGATATAACCAAAAGGATCGAACTAAGAAAAACGGTAAAGATAGAAGTATGATGGTGATATGATATCGGGGCACCTCCCCCAAGCTTGGCAGTTGCCAAGGGGAGTGCCCATAACCATGTATTTATGTCTATTTCTTCGGAGGTGGTGATGATGGAGTTGTTGATGACGTAGGCATCTTCCTTAATTTGCGCTTGAGGATAGAATTTTGCTCCCTTAGGTCATTGATCTCCTGCTCAAGGCTTAATATCTTTCTGCATAGTTCCTGTTTGTTCACCTGCAAGAGGCGAAAAGGGATAAACTCGATCTTAGGTTTCTTTGCTCTATCAGGGTGGCTTGACTTTTTGAACTCCACATGCATGTCCCCAGGTTGAGGCAATGTGACTTCATCTTCATCTGAGCTCGTCTCATCCTTTCCCCTAGGATCATTGTCTTCTTCTTCCTCCGTGGTCCAACCACAATGATCCAAATCCATGTAGACCTTAGGGTCTGCAAGGTAATCAGCCACATAGCTTTCTCCCTCCGAATCCTGGGACGAGATATTGCTCTAATCTGCGGCAGAAACGACTCAAAACAAAAACAGAGGATTTTGTCGTGGTACGGTGGGAAAAACCTTTGGGAGATTATATAATGATTTTTTACCGACCATAAGAAGTATCGTGCAAGAAAATGGAGACTGGAGAGCACATGAGGTGCCCACGAGGCAGGAGGCGCGCCCAGGGGGTAGGGTGCACCCTCAACCCTCGTGGATGCCTAGTGTCCTTTCCGGACTACTTCTTATTTTCCTATTTTCTTAAGTATTCCAAAACTGAGAAAAATTGTTGTTAGAACTATTTTGGAGTCAGTTTACTTACCGTACCACATACATATTCCTTTTCAGAGTCTAAAACGTTATGGAAAGTGACCCTTATGTACTCCTCGGGGTTACGGTGTTAATAACATTGGTTTCAACATTTATGGGATTACCGGAGATATAATGTTCGATTCTTTGACCATTCAACACCTTCGGATTTGTGCCTTCAAAGTTGTTGATTTTATGGCACCGGAATGATAGACCTCCTCGATAACATAAGGACCTTCCCATTTAGAGAAGAGTTTTCCTGCAAAAAATCTTAAACGAGAGTTGTATAACAAAACATAATCACCTACATTAAACTCACGCTTTTGTATCCTTTTGTCATGCCATCTTTTAACTTTTTCTTTAAACAGTTTGGCATTCTCATAGGCCTGGGTTCTCCACTCATTAAGTGAGCTAATGTCAAATAGTCTCTTCTCACCGGCAAGTTTGAAATCATAATTAAGCTCTTTAATGGCCCAATATGCCTTATGTTCTAGTTCTAGAGGTAAGTGGCATGCTTTTCCATAAACCATTTTATACGGAGACATACCCATAGGATTTTTATATGCAGTTCTATAGGCCCATAATGCTCATCAAGTTTCTTGGACCAATTCATTCTAGATCTATTAATAGTCTTTTGCAAAATTAATTTAATCTCTCTATTACTCAGTTCTACTTGACCACTAGACTGTGGGTGGTATGGAGATGCAATTCTATGATTGACATCATACTTAGCAAGCATTTTACGAAAAGCACCATGAATAAAATGTGAACCACCATCAGTCATTAAGTATCTAGGGGCTCCAAACCTTGGAAAAATTAACTTCTTTAAGCATCTTAATAGAGGTGTTATGATCAGCACTACTAGTTGGAATAGCTTCTACCCACTTAGTAACGTAATCAACATCAACTAAAATATCTGTATACCCATTAGAGGAAGGAAACGGTCCCATATAATCAAAGCCCCACACATCAAATGGTTTAATAACAAGTGAATAGTTCATAGGCATTTCTTGATGTCTACTAATATTACCAATTCTTTGACATTCATCACAAGACAAGACAAACTTACGGGCATCTTTGAAAAGAGTAGGCCAGTAAAAACCATATTGCAATACCTTATGTGCAGTTCTATCTCCAGCGTGGTGTCCTCCATAAGCCTCGGAGTGACACTTGCGTAGGATCTGTTCCTGTTCATGCTCAGGTACACAACGTCTAATAATACCATCTACTCCTTCTTTATAAAGGTTTGGGTCATCCCAGAAGTAATATCTCAAATCATAGAAACCCTTTTTCTTTTGCTGGTATGTGAAACTAGGTGGTATTAATTTAGCAACAATGTAATTAGCATAATCAGCATACCATGGAGCAGTACGAGAAGAATTTGTGATAGCTAATTGTTCATTAGGAAAACTATCATCAATAGGGAGTGGGTCATCAAAAACATTTTCTAACCTAGACAAGTTGTCTGCAACGGGGTTCTCAGCTCCCTTCCTATCAATAATATGCAAATCAAATTCTTGTAGCAAGAGAACCCATCTAATAAGTTTAGGTTTAGCATCTTTCTTTTCCATAAGGTATTTAATAGTAGCATGATCAGTGTGAATAGTTACTTTAGAATCAACAATATAAGGTCTGTACTTATCACAAGCAAATACAACTGCTAAAAATTCTTTTTTAGTAGTAGCATAATTTCTCTGGGCACTGTCTAGAGTGTTACTAGCATATTGGATAACATTTAATTTCTTATCAACTCTTTGTCCTAGAACAGCACCTACAACATAATCACTAGCATCACACATAATTTCAAAGGATAAATTCCAATCAGGTGGCTGAACAATAGGTGCAGAAATCAAGGGTTTCTTAAGTATTTCAAATGCTTCTACACAATCATCATCAAATACAAAAGGAACATCTTTTTGTAGCAGATTAGTCAGAGGCCTACAAATTTTTGAGAAGTCTTTAATGAACCTCCTATAAAAATCGACATGACCAAGGAAACTTCTTATACCTTTAATGTCCATAGGACACGGCATCTTTTCAATAGCATGAACTTTAGCTTTATCAACTTCAATACCTCATTCAGAAATTTTATGCCCTAAGACAATACCTTCATTAACCATAAAGTGGCACTTCTCCCAATTCAAGACAAGATTAGTTTCTTCACATCTCTGCAAAACTCGATCAAGGTTGCTTAAGAAATCATCAAAAGAAGTTCCATACACGGAGAAATCATCCATGAAAACCTCAACAATCTTTTCACAAAAGTCAGAGAATATAGCAGTCATACATCTTTGAAAGGTAGCAGGTGCATTATATAAACCAAAAGGCATACGTCTATAAGCAAAGGTACCGAAAGGGCAAGTAAAAGTGGTCTTTTCCTGATCCTCTTTCAACACAGGTATTTGAGAGAAACCAGAATAACCGTCTAGAAAGCAAAAATGTGTATGTTTGGATAATCTTTCTAGCATTTGATCAATAAAAGGTAAAGGGTAATGATCCTTTCTAGTAGCTTTATTTAATTTGTGGAAATCAATTACCATTCTATAACCTGTAATAATTCTTTGTGGGATCAATTCGTCTTTATCATTAGGAGCAACAGTAATACCTCCCTTCTTAGGGACACAATGGACAAGACTTACCCACTTACTATCAGCAAAAAGATAAATTATACATGCCTCCAGAAGCTTTAGTATTTCATTTCTTACCACTTCTTTCATCTTAGGATTTAACCATCATTGGTGATCAACAACTGATTTAGCATCTTTCTCCAATTTTATTTTGTGCTGGCATAGAGTGGGACTAATGCCCTTAAGATCATCAAGAGTATATCCAATAGCAGGACGGTGCTTCTTCAAAGTTTTCAATAATTTCTCTTCTTCCTGCTCTGAAAGGTTAGCACTAATAATAACAGGATATATCTTATTTTCATCAAGATAAACATATTTAAGAGTATCAGGTAATGGTTTAAGCTCAAACACGGGATCACCCTTGGGTGGAGGAGGATCCCCTAGAATTTTAACAGGCAAGTTGTGTTTCAAAATAGGTCCCTGTTTAAAGAATACTTCATCTATTTCCCTTCTTTCATTTGTAAACATATCATTTTCATGGTCTAGCAAATATTGTTCTAAAGGATCATTAGGAGGCACGGCAATAGAAGCAAGACCAATAATTTCATATTTACTAGGAAATTCTTTATCATGGGTTTGTTTATGAAATTTAGCAAAATTGAAATAATGAGACATATCCCCTAAACCAACAGTAACAATATCCTTTTCACAGTCTATCTTAGCATTAACAGTATTCAAGAAGAGTCTACCAAATATAATGGGAAAAAAGTCATCTTGTGGGGAAGCAAGAACAAGAAAATCAGTAGGATATTTAATTTTCCCACACAAGACTTCAACATCTCTAACAATCCCAACTGGTGAAATAGTATCTCTATTGTCAAGCTTAATAGTAACATCAATATCTTCTATCTGAGCAGGTGCAATATCATGCATAATTTCTTTATATAAAGTATAAGGTATTGCACTAACACTAGCACCCATATCACATAAGCCATGATAACGGTGATCTCCTATTTTAACAGAAACAATAGGCATGCCAACAACAGGTCTATGTTTATTTTTAGTATCGGGTCTAGCAATTCTAGCAGCTTCATCATAGAAGTAAATAACATGCCCATCAACATTATCGACCAAGAGATCCTTAACTATAGAAATACTAGGTTCAATTTTAATTTTCTCAGAGGGTGTAGGTGTTCTAGTATTACTCTTACAAACCACAGTTGAAGCTTTAACATCATCCTTTATTCTAACAAAGAAAGGTGGTTTCTCAATATAAGCGGTAGGAACAATAGGATCAACGCAAATGAATAACCGTATTGCAATAAACATGATCCAATCATATTCATGCTCAATGCAAACACCAAATAACATTTATTTAGGTCCAACACTAATCCTGAAGGTAGAGGGAGTGTGCGATGGTCATCTTATCAACCTTGGAATCACTTCCAACACACATCATCACCTCGCCCTTAACTAGTCTCTGTTCATTCTGTAACTCCTGTTTCGAGTTACTAATCTTAGCAACTGAACGAGTATCAAATACCCTGGGGTTACTATGAACACTAGTAAAATACACATCAATAACATGCATATCAAATATACCTTTGTTCACTTTGCCATCCTTCTTATCCGCCAAGTATTTGGGGTAGTTCCGCTTCCAGTGACCATTCCCTTTGCAGTAGAAGCACTCAGTTTCAGGCTTAGGTCTAGCTTTGGGCTTCTTCATGGGAGTGGCAACTTGCTTGTCATTCTTCTTGAAGTTCCCTTTCTTTTCTTTTGCCCTTTTTCTTGAAACTAGTGGTCTTGTCAACCATCAACACTTGATGCTTTTTCCTGATTTCGACATTCGCCAATTTCAGCATCACGAAGAGCTCGGGAATCGTTTTCATCATCCCTTGCATATTATAGTCTATCACGAAGTTCTAGTAGTTTGGTGATAGTGACTAGAGAACTCCGTCAATCACTATCTTTATCTGGAAGATTGACTCCCACTTGATTCAAGCGATTGTACTACCCCAACATTCTGAGTACATGCTCACTGGCTGAGCCATTCTCCTCCGTCTTGTCAGCAAAGTACTTGTCAGAGGTCTCATACCTCTTAACAAGGGCATGAGTCTGAAATATCATTTTCAGCTCTTGGAACATCTCATGTGCTCCATGGCATTCAAAACATTTTTGAAGTCCCGGTTCTAAGCCATAAAGCATGGTGCACTAAACTATCAGGTAGTCATCATACCGAGCTTGTCAAACATTCATAACGTCTTCATCTGCTCCTGCAATAGGTCTATCACCTAGTGGTGCATCAAGGACATAATTCTTCTGTGCAGCAATGAGGATAATCCACAGATCACGGACCCAGTCCGCATCATTGCTACTATCATCTTTCAAGTTAGTTTTCTCTAGGAACATATCAAAAATAAAATAGGGGAGCTATATGCGAGCTATTGATCTATAATATAGATATGCAAATACTATCAGGACTAAGTTCATCATAAATTAAGTACAATTAATCAAATTACTTAAGAACTCCCACTTATATTGACATCCCTCAAGTCATTTAAATGATCACATGATCCATATCAACTAAACCATGTCTGATCATCACGTGAGATGGAGTAGTTTTCGATGGTGAACATCTCTATGTTGATCATATCTATTATATGATTCACGTTCGACATTTCGGTCTCCAATGTTCCGAGGCCATGTCTGTACATGCTAGGCTCGTCAAGTTTAACCCGAGTATTCAACATGTGCAAAACTGTCTTGCACCCATTGTATGTGAACGTAGAGCTTATCATACCCGATCATCATGTGGTGTCTCAGCATGACGGACTGTCGCAATGGTGCATACTCAGGGAGAACACTTATACCTTGAAATTTTAGTGAGGGATCATCTTATAATGCTACTGCCATATTAAGCAAAATAAGATGCATAAAAGATAAACATCACATGCAATCAAAATATGTGACATGATATGGCCATCATCATCTTGTGCCTTTGATCTCCATCTCCAAAGCACCATCATGATCTCCATCGTCACCGGCTTCACACCTTGATCTCCATCGTAGCGTCGTGGTCGTCTCGCCAACTATTGCTTCTACAACTATCGCTAATGCATAGTGATAAAGTAAATAAATTACATGGCATTTGCATTTCATACAATGAAGCGACAACCATAAGGCTCCTGCCAGTTACCGATAACTTTTACAAAACATGATCATCTCATACAATAACATATATCACATCATGTCTTGCCATATCACATCACAACATGCCCTGCCAAAACAAGTTAGACGTCCTCTACTTTGTTGTTGCAAGTTTTACGTGGTTGCTACGGGCTTCTAGCAAGAACCGTTCTTACCTACGCATCAAAACCACAATGGTGATTTATCAAGTTTGTTGTTTTAACCTTCAACAAGGACCAGCCACAGTCAAATTTGATTCAACTAAAGATGGAGAAGCAGACACCCACCAGCCACCTTTATGCAAAACTAGTTGCATGTATATTGGTGGAACCGGTCTCATAAACGTGGTCACGTAATGTTGGTCGGGCCGCTTCATCCAACAATACCGCAGAATCAAAATAAGACATTGGTGGTAAGCAGTATGACGATCATCGCCCACAACTCTTTGTGTTCTACTCGTGCATATCATCTACGCATAGACCTGGCTCTGATGCCACTATTGGGGAATATAGCATGCAATTTCAAAAAAATTCTATGCTCACGCAAGATCTATCTATGAGATGCATAGCAACGAGAGGGGAAGATGAAGTAAATATGCCCTAGAGGCAATAATAAAGTTGTTATTTATATTTTATTATATCATGATAAATGTTTATTATTCATGCTAGAATTGTATTAACCGGAAACTTAGTACATGTGTGAATACATAGACAAACAGAATGTCACTAGTATGCCTCTACTTGACTAGCTCGTTGAATCAATGATGGTTATGTTTCCTAACCATAGACATGAGTTGTCATTTAATTAATGAGATCACATCATTAGAGAATGATGTGATTGATTTGACCCAACCGTTAGCTTGGCACGATGATCGTTTAGTTTGTTGATATTGCTTTCTCCATAACTTATACATGTTCCTATGACTATGAGATCATGCAACTCCCGAATGCCGGAGGAACACTTTGTATGCTACCAAATGTCACAACATAACTGTGTGATTATAAAGGTGCTCTACAGGTGTCTCGGATGGTGTTTGTTGAGCCGGCATAGATCGAGATTAGGATTTTTCACTCTGACTGTCGGAGAGGTATCTGGGCCCTCTTGGTAATGCACATCACTATAAGCCTAGCAAGCAATGTGACTAATGATTTAGTTATGGGATGTTGCATTACGGAATGAGTAAAGAGACTTGCCAGTAACGAGATTGAACTAGGTATTGAGATACCGACGATCGAATCTCGGGCAAGTAACATACCGATGACAAAGGGAACAACGTATGTTGTTATGCGGTTTGACCGATAAAGATCTTCGGAGAATATGTAGGAGACAATATGAGCATCCAGGTTCCGCTATTGGTTATTGACCGGAGATGTGTCTCGGTCATGTCTACATAGTTCTCGAACCCATAGGGTCCGCACGCTTAACGTTATGTGACGATTTGTATTATGAGTTATGTGATTTGATGACCGAAGCTTGTTCGGAGTCCCGGATGAGATCGGGGACATGACGAGGAGTCTCGAAATGGTTGAGACGTAAATATCGATATATTGGAAGGCTATATTCAGACATCAGAAAGGTTCCGAGTGATTCGGGTATTTTTGGGTGTACCAGATAGTTACGGGAATTCGTATTGGGCCATATTGGGCCATACAGGAAAGGAGAGAAAGGCCTCAAGGGTGGCCACGCCCCTTCCCCATGGACTGGTCCGAATTGGACTAGGGAAAGGGGGCGCCCCCTTCCTTCCTTCTCCTTCTTCCTTCCCTTTTCCTATTCCATGTGGGAGGTGGAATCCTACTAGGACTAGGGAGTCCTAGTAGGACTCCACACTTTAGGCGCGTCCTATGAGGGCCGGCCTCCTCCTCCCTCCATCCTTTATATACGTGGCCAGGGGGCACCCTATAGACACACAAGTTGATCATTGATCTCTTAGCCGTGTGCGGTGCCCCCCTCCACCATAATCCACCTCGGTCATATCATAGCGGTGCTTAGGCGAAGCCCTGTTCCGGTAGCATCATCATCACCGTCATCATGCCGTCGTGCTGACGAAGCTCTCCCTCGACACTCTGCTGGATCGTGAGTTCGTGGGACGTCACCGAGCCGAACATGTGCAGATCGCGGAGGTGCCATACTTTCGGTACTAGGATAGCTCGATCGTGAAGACGTACGACTACATCAACCGCATTGTCATAAGGCTTCTGCTTACGGTCTACGAGGGTACGTGGACAGCACTCCCCCCTCTCGTTGCTATGCATCACCATGATCTTGAGTGTGCATAGGAAAATTTTGAAATTACCGCGTTCCCCAACAGTGGCATCTGAGTCAGGTCTATGCGTAGATGTTATATACACGAGTAGAACACAAAGGAGTTGTGGGCGTGGGTATATACATGTTGCTTGCCGTCACTAATTGATTCTTTATTGTTGTCTCTTTATTGCATAAGATGCAAGCACCATATAATTGCTTTACTTTATCGCTATGTGATAGCAATAGTTGCAAAAGAAATAGTTGGTGAGACGACCATGTGACGACACGTTGTTAGAGATCAAGATGATGGAGATCATGGTGTCATGCCGGTGATGATAGAGATCATGACGGTGTTTTAGATATGGAGATCAAAGGCACAAGATGATGATGGCCATATCATGTCACATATTTTGATTGCATATGATGTTTATCCTTTATGTATCTTATTTTGCTTAATTCGGCGGTAGCATTATAAGATGATCTCTCACTAAATTTCAAGGTATAAGTGTTCTCCCTAAGTATGCACCATTGCGACAGTTTGTCGTGCCGAGACACCACGTGATGATCGGGTGTGATATGCTCTACGTTCACATACAACGGGTGCAAGCCAGTTTTGCACACGCGGAATACTCGGGTTAAACTTGACGAGCCTAGCATATGCAGATATGGCCTCGGAACACTGGAGACTGAAAGGTCGAGCGTGAATCATATAGTAGATATGATGAACATAGTGATGTTCACCATTGAAAACTACTCCATCTCACGTGATGATCGGACATGGTTTAGTTGATTTGGATCACGTGATCATTTAGATGACTAGAGGGATGTCTATCTAAGTGGGAGTTCTTAAGTAATATGATTAACTAAACTTTAATTTATCATGAACTTAATCCTGATAGTATTTGCATATCTATGGTATAGATCAATTGCTCGCATATAGCTTCCCCGTTTTATTTATGATATGTTCCTAGAGAAAACTATGTTGAAAGATGTTAGTAGCAATGATGCGGACTAGCTCCGTGATCTGAGGATTATCCTCATTACTGCACAGAAGAATTATGTCCTTAATGCACTGCTAGGTGATGGACCTTTTGCAAGAGCAGATGCAGACATTATGAACGTTTGGTAAAGCTCGGTATGATGACTGCTTGATAGTTTAGTGCACCATGCTTTATGGCTTAGAACCAGGACTTCAAAAATGTTTTGAACGCCACGGAACATGTAAGATGTTCTAAGAGTTGAAATTGGTATTTCATACTCATGCCCGGGTCGGGAGGTATGAGACCTCTAACAAGTACTTTGCCTACAAGATGGAGGAGAATGGCTCAACCAGTGAGCATGTGCTCAGATTGTCTGAGTACTACAATCGCTTGAATCAAGTGGGAGTTAATCTTCCAGATAAAAAGGTGATTGACAGAGTTCTCTAGTCACTATCACCAAGTTACTGGAACTTCGTGATGAACTATAATATGCAAGGGATGATGAAAATGATTCTTGAGCTCTTCGTGATGCTGAAATCGACGAAGGTAGAAATCAAGAAAAGCATCAAATGTTGATGGTTGACAAAACCACTAGTTTCAAGTAAAAGGGCAAGGAAAAGAAAGGGAACTTTAAGAAGAATGGCAAGCAAGTTGCCACTCCCATGAAGAAGCCCAAAGCTAGACCCAAGCCTGAAACTGAGTTCTTCTACTTCAAAGAAAATGGTCACTGGAAGTGGAACTGCCCTAGATACTTGGCGGATAAGAAGGATGGCATAGTGAACAAAGGTATATTTGATATGGGCCATTTGCTTTTCTGTCCCTAACTCGAACCACCTAATCAGATATACCCCTAATTCGAAAGCCTGCTCAAATTTGCCCCTCCGCTGTTAGGTGCCCTTATAGAAATGCCCTTCTGCGCCGTTACCTTCCAGTCAAACAGCTTTGACCGTCCTGAAAAAAATAGCAAAAAAAATCTAAAAAATCTAAAATTTTGTGAGATCGAAGATACTCATGTGCCCAAGGTGTGTGCAAATTTTCGTGCTATTTGGACATTCCAGGAGCTCGTGGCGAGGAAAAACAGTTAATATGCACACTTCTGAAAAATAAATTTGAAATAAAATAGCAAGAAAATTTAAATAAATATGAAATTTTTTGGCATCAAAGTGGCTTGGGTGCACAAGGTGCTTGCAAGTTTTTTTGTTCAAATGACATGCGAGGAGCTCTAGCAAGAAAAAACAAAATAGTCATTTTTCCCAAGTTTTTTCCCGAGCCAAATTTTGGTTTTTTCTGCACAAGCCCCTCCAATGTCCAAACACAACAAAAATCTGCACGCAGCTTGCAGACTCGCGCCTCTTTGATGCGAAAATATTTCATATTTTTTTGAATTTTCTTGCTATTTTTTGAATTTACTGTTCACAGGCTTACATATTTATTGTTTTTCCTTTGACACGAGCTCCTGGAATGTACAAACAACATGAAACTTTTCACGCACCTTGCAAACCTGAGTATCTTTGATCCCACAAATTTTCTGATTTTTTAGAATTTTTTTGCTATTTTTTTCAGGACGGTCAAAGCCCTTTAACCGGCTTTGACCTGCTTTGACCGGACGATAACGGCACAGAAGGGTATTTCTGTAAGTGCACCTAACAGCGGAGGGGCAAATTTGAGCAGGCTTTGAAATTAGGGGTAAATCTGAGAGTGGGCGCAAATTAGGGGCATAGATGTAAATGTCCCATTTGATATACATGTTATTGATGTGTACTTTACTAGTGTTTATAGCAAACCCCTCGGTATTTGATACTGGTTCAGTTGCTAAGAGTAGTAACTCGAAACAGGAGTTGCAAAATAAACGGAGACTAGTTAAGGGCGAGGTGATGATGTGTGTTGGAAGTGATTCCAAGGTTGATAAGATCACCATCGCACACTCCCTTTACCTTCGGGATTAGTGTTGAACATAAATAAATGTTATTTGGTGTTTGCGTTGAGCATGAATATGATTGGATCATTTTTATTGCAATACGGTTATTCATTTGTGTTAAAGAATAATTGTTGTTCTATTTACATGAATAAAACCTTCTATGGTCATACACTCAATATAAATGGTTTATTGAATCTCGATCGTAGTGATGCATATATTGATAATATTGAAGCCAAAAGATGCAAAGTTAATAATGATAGTGCAACTTATTTGTTGCATTGCTGTTTAGGTCATATTGGTGTAAAGCGCATGAAGCAATTCCATGTTGATGGGCTTTTGTAATAACTTGATGCTTGCGAACCATGCCTCATGGGCTAGATGACTAAGACTCCGTTCTCCGGAACAATGGAGCGAGCAACCCACTTATTGGAAATAATACATACTGAGGTATGCGCTCCGATAACTGTTGAGGCTCATGACGGGTATCTTTATTTTCCGACCTTCACAGATGATTAGAGAAGATATGGGTATATCTATTTAATGAAACATAAGTCTGAAACATTTGAAAAGTTCAAAGAATTTTAGAGTGAAGTGGAAAAATCATCGTAGCAAGAAAATAAAGTTTCTACGATCTGATTGCGGAGGCGAATATTTGAGTTACGAGTTTGGTCTTCATTTGAAACAATGCGGAATAGTTTCGCAACTCACACCACCTGGAACACCACAGCGTAATGGTGTGTCTGAACGTCATAACCGTACTTTATTAGATATAGTGCGATCTATGATGTCTCTTACCGATTTATCACTATCATTTTGGGGTTATGCATTAGAGACAACTACATTCATGTTAAATAGGCCACCATCTAAATCCGTTGAGACGACACCATATTAACTGTGGTTTAGCAAGAAATCTAAGCAGTCGTTTCTTAAAGTTTGGGGCTATGATGCTTATGTGAAAAAGTTTCAACCTGATGAGCTCGAACCCAAATAGGAGAAATGTGTTTTCATAGGATACCCAAAGGAAACTGTTGGGTACACCTTCTATCACAGATCCGAAGGCAAGATATTTGTTGCTAAGAATGAATTCTTTCTAGAGAAGAAGTTTCTCTTGAAAGAAGTGATTGGGAGGAATGTAAAACTTGATGTACCTTCTCCTGAATTGGAAAGTAGTTTATCACAGAAATCAGTTCTAGTGATTCCTACACCAATTAGTGAGGTAGTTAATGATGATGATCATGAAACTTCAGATCAAGTTACTACTGAACCTCGTAGGTCAACCAGAATATGTTCCGCGCCAGAGTGGTACGGTAATCCTGTTCTGCAGGTCATGTTACTTGACCATGATGAACCTACGAACTATGAGGAAGCGATGATGAGCCCAGATTCCGCGAAATGGCCTGAATCCATGAAATCTGAGATGAGATCCATGTATTAGAACAAAGTATGGACTTTGATTGACTTGCCCGTTGATCGGTGAGCCATTAAGAATAAATGGATTTTCAAGAGGAAGATGAACACTGATAGTAGTGTTACTATCTACAAAGCTCTAATTGTCGCAAAAGGTTTTCGACAAGTTCAAGATGTTGACTACGATGATATTTTCTCACTCGTAGCGATGCTTAAGTCTGCCTGTATCATGTTAGCAATTGCCACATTTTATGAAATCTGGCAAATGGATGTCAAAACTTCATTCCTTAATGGATTTCTTAAAGTAGAGTTGTATATGATGCAACAAGAAGGTTTTGTCAATCCTAAAGGTGCTAACAAAGTGTGCAAGCTCCAGCGATCCATCTATGGACTGGTGCAAGCATCTCGGAGTTGGACTATATACTTTGATAAAGTGATAAAAGCATATGGTTTTATACAAACTTGCGGTGAAGCCTGTATTTACAAAAAAGTGAGTGGGAGCACTACAACATTTCTGATAAGTATATGTGAATGACATATTGTTGATCGGAAATAATGCAGAATTTTCTGGAAAGCATAAAGGAGTGTTTGAAAAGAGTTTTTCACAGAAAGACCTCGATGAAGCTACTTACATATTGAGCATCAAGATCAATAGAGATAGATCAAGACGCTTGATCTATTTTCAATGAGTACATACCTTGATAAGATTTTGAAGTAGTTCAAAATGGAAAAGTCAAAGAAGGAGTTCTTGCCTATGTTGCAAGGTGTGAAGTTGAGTAAAGACTCAAAACCCGACCACGGCAGAAAATAGAAAGAGAATGAAAAGTCATTCCCTATGCCTCAGTCATAGGTTCTATAAAGTATGCTATGCTGTGTACCAGACCTATTGTGTACCTCACCATAAGTTTGGCAAGAGGGTACAATAGTGATTCAAGAGTAGATCACTGGACATCGGTCAAAAATATCCTTAGTGGAATAAGGAAATGTTTCTCGGTTATGTAGGTGACAAGGAGTTTGGCGTAAAGAGTTACGTCAATGCAAGCTTTGACACCAATCTGGATGACTCTAAGTCTCGATCTAGATACATATCGAAAGTGGGAGCAATTAGCTAGAGTAGCTCCGTGCAAAGCATTGTAGACATAATTTTTTTGCAAAATACATACGGCTCTGAATGTGGCAGACCCGTTGACTAAATTTCTCTCACAAGAAAAACATGATCACTCTTTGGGTGTTAATCACATAGCAATGCGAACTAGATTATTGACTCTAGTAAACCCTTTGGGTGTTAGTCACATGGAGATGTGAACTAATCACATAAAGATGTGAACTATTGGTGTTAAATCACATGATGATGTGAACTAGATTATTGACTCTAGTGCAAGTGGGAGACTGAAGGAAATATGCCCTAGAGGCAATAATAAAGTTGTTATATATATTTCCTTATATCATGATAAATGTTTGTTATTCATGCTAGAATTGTATTAACCGGAAACTTAGTACAGTGAATACATAGACAAACAGAATGTCACTAGTATGCCTCTACTTGACTAGCATATTGAAGCAATGATGGTTATGTTTCCTAACCATAGACATGAGTTGTCATTTGATTAATGAGATCACATCGTTTGAGAATGATGTGATTGACTTGACCCAACCATTAGCTTAGCACGATGATCGTTTAGTTTGTTGCTATTGCTTTCTCCATAACGTATACATGTTCCTATGACTATGAGATCATGCAACTCCCGAATGCCGAAGGAACACTTTGCGTGCTACCAAATGTCACAACGTAACTGGGTGATTATAAAGGTGCTTTATAGGTGTCTCCGATGGTGTTTGTTGAGTTGGCATAGATCAAGATTAGGATTTGTCACTCTGACTGTCGGAGAGGTATCTCTGGGCCCTCTCGGTAATGCGCATCACGATAAGCCTTGCAAGCAATGTGACTAATGAGTTAGTTATGGGATGTTGCATTACAGAATGAGTAAAGAGACTTGCCGGTAACGAGATTGAACTAGGTATTGAGATACCGACGATCGAATCTTGGGCAAGTAACATAGCGATGACAAAGGGAACAACGTATGTTGTTATGCGGTTTGACCGATAAAGATCTTCGTAGAATATGTAGCAACAAATATGAGCAGCCAGGTTCCGCTATTGGTTATTGACCGGAGATGTGTCTCGGTCATGTCTACATAGTTCTCGAACCCGTAGGGTCCGCACGCTTAACATTCTGTGACGATTTGTATTATGAGTTATGTGATTTGATGACCGAAGTTTGTTTGGAGTCCAGGATGAGATCGGGGACATGACGAGGAGTCTTGAAATGGTCGAGACGTAAAGACGTAGACATCGAAAAGGTTCCGAGTGATTCGGGTAGTTTTCGGAGTAGCGGAGAGTTACGGGAATTCGTATTGGGCCATAATGGACCATACGGGAAAGGAGAGAAAGGCCTCAAGGGTGGCCGCGCCCCTTCCCCATGGACTGGTCCGAATTGGACTACGGAAAGGGGGCGCCCCCTTCCTTCCTTCTCCTTGTCCCTTCCCTTTTTCCAAGTAGGACTCCACACTTTGGGCACGCCCTATGAGGGCCGGCCTCCTCCTCCCTCCATCCTTTATATACGTGGCCAGGGGACACCCCATAGACACACAAGGTGATCATTGATCTCTTAGCCGTGTGCAGTGCCCCCCTTCACCATAATCCACATCGGTCATATCGTAGCGGTGCTTATGCGAAGCCCTGTTCCGATAACATCATCATCATCGTCATCACGCCATCGTGTTGACGAAGCTCTCCCTCGACACTCTGCTGGATCATGAGTTCGTGGGACTTCACCGAGCTGAACGTGTGCAGATTGTGGAGGTGCCGTACTTTTGGTACTAGGATCGGTCGATCATGAATACGTATGACTACATCAACCGTGGTGTCATAACGCTTCCGCTTATGGTCTACGAGGGTACGTGGACAACACTCTCCCCTCTTGTTGCTATGCATCACCATGATCTTGCGTGTGCATAGGAAAATTTTGAAATTAATGCGTTCCCCAACAGAAGAATGTGTCCACGTACCCTCGTAGACCGAAAGCGGAAGCATTTGACAACGCAGTTGATGTAGTCGAACTTCTTCTTGTTCCGACCGATCAAGCACCGAACGTACGACACCTCCGAGTTCTGCACACGTTTAGCTCGATGACGTCCCTTGAACTCTTGATCCAGCAAAGTGCTGAGGGAGAGTTTCATCATCACGACGACGTGGTAATGGTGATGGTGAAGTGATCCGCGCAGGGCTTCGCCTAAGCACTACGTGAAGATGACCGGAGGCGTAAACTGTGGAGGGGGGCGCTGCACACGGCTAACAATGTTTATTGTGTGTTCTAGTGGTGCCTCCTTCATATATATATATATGTGTATATATATATATAGTGTTACTATTCATCACCCAGGATGCAGAATAAGTTATTCTTCACCCGAGGTAATCTTACGATCGCTTTCTAAATAAATTATGTTTAGAATATAAATAGTTACATGCAGATTGATTCAATATGTAAAATTTGGTTTAAAAAAAATAAAAATATAGTTATAAGACCAGAAAAATCACATTTTATGTATGTTTTACACTATGTTTTTACATTCATAATTTTACGTAACATAAATTTTTTTTACGGCGAGTACATATTTTCTTACGTTCTCTTTTTAATTATGAAATAAGACAAAATTTACAAAACATAAAAATACGGTGCATTAATGTCAAAATAGAGAGGGGTGAAGAATAACTATTCCTCAACCCGCCCAAGGGGGGCGTCCCAAGTAGGAGGAATCCTACTTGGGGTCCTCCCTATTCGGCCTCCCCCCTTTCAAATTCCTATTCGGAGTAGGAAGGGAAGAGGGGGAAGGGGGAATCCTATTCCCTTTTTCCTTTCCTCCTTCCCCTTTTCTACTCCAATTTGGCCAGCCATATGGGAGGGGCGCAGTAGCCCCTTAGGGGCTGGTCTGTCCCCCTCTTGGCCCATTAAGGCCCGTGTAGTTAACAGGGGGATGCCCGGAACCCCTTCCCGTGACCCGATATGCACCCGGTACCCTCGGAACACTTCCGGTGTCCGAATATCATCGTCCAATATATTAATCTTTACCTCTCGACCATTTCGAGACTCCTCGTCATGTCCGTGATCTCATCCGGGACTCCGAACAACATTCGGTCACTAAATCACATAACTCATATAATACAAAATCCTCATCGAACATTAAGTGTGCGGACCCTACGGGTTCGAGAACTATATAGACATGACCGAGACGCCTCTCTGCTAAATAACCAACAACGAAACCTAGATGCTCATATTGGTTCCCGCATATTCTACGAAGATCTTTATCGGTCGTACCGTAATGACAACATACATTATTTCCATTGTCATCGGTATGTTACCTGCCCAAGATTCGGTCGATGTGTGGAGTAATAATAGTAGATTCAGGCAGGAGTCGGTCTACTTGACACAGATGTGATGCCTGTATTCATGATCATTGCCTTATATATTGTCATAACTTTGCGCTTCTCTATCAATTGCTCGGCAGTAATTTGTTCACTCACCGAAATATTTTCTATCCAGAGAGAAGCCTCTAGTGAAACCTATGGCCCTGGGTCTATTTTCCATCTTATAACTTTCTGATTTACAATTTTAGTTTCCTATTTTACTTCCTTTGCAATCTTTTACTTTCTGGTCTATAAACCAAAAATACCAAAAATATTACTTTACCGTTTATCCATCTCTATCAGATCTCACTTTGCAACTAACCGTGAAGGGATTGACAACCCCTTTATCGTGTTGGGTGCAAGTTGGTGTTTGTTTGTGTAGGTATTCGGTGACTTGTTCGTTGTCTCCTACTGGGTTGATACCGTGGTTCTCAAAACTGAGGGAAATACTTACTCTACTTTGTTGCATCACCCTTTCCTCTTCAAGAGAAAAACCAACGCAAGCTCAAGAAGTAGCATGCACGTATATATAAGGGCAGGGTAGGCCTCAACCTCAACTATACACAACTAGGAGGCGGGCCACAATACGAAATACATGCAGCACAAATATATACTCAACACCCCCCCGCAGTTGAAGCGTCGCCGGAGACACGGAGACTAGACCGAAACTCCTCGAGGACGAGAGTAGGCAATCCCTTAGTCATGACATCAGCAAACTGTTGCGACGTTGGAACGTGGAGAGCCCGAACATGGCCAAGGGCAACCTGCTCTCGTACGAAGTGAATATCAAGCTCAATATGCTTCATACGTCGATGGTGCACCGGGTTGGCGGAGAGGTAGACCGCGCTGACGTTATCGCAGTAGAAAAGAGTGGCCTTGTGAACATCACAAAGCAACTCCTGGAGCAACTAACGGATCCAAGAGCACTCAGCCATGGCGTTAGCCACGCGCGATACTCTGCCTCGGCACTGGAGCGGGAGACCTTGAGGGAGAACTCATCACGAAGACGAGCTGTCAGCCGCTGAAGGAGCTTGGGGGCGGACGCCGTGAGGATGACGTCGTCGACGTAGAGCAGCAGATATGCCGTGTCAACTCCGTACAAAGAGTGAGGCATCGGAGTGAGTGGACCAAAAGCCCAGAGACTGCAAGAAGCCTACGATACGCTGCTACCAAGCCCGAGGCGCCTGCTTCAACTCGTAAAGAGACCGGGAGAGCAAGCACACGAAGTCCAGATGGTCGGCATTGACGAATCTAGTGGGCTGCTCACAGAACACCTGCTTGGCAAGATGACCATGCAAGAAGGCATTGGAGACATCCAACTGATGCACAGGCCAGACTTGCGACATTGCCAACTGAAGCACTGTGCGGATCGTGCCCGGTTTAACAACCAAAGCGAAGTGACGGTGAAGTCCACGCCCGCGCACTGTTGAAATCCATGAACCACACACTGAGCCTTGTAGGGCTCGAGAGAACCGGCTAGGCGGGTCTTGTGGAGAAACACCCACTTTCCAATGATGATATTGGCACGAGGGGTCGCGGAACAAGATGCCAAGTGCGGTTGCGCTGCAGGGCGTCGAACTCCTCCTGCATCGCTGCAAGCCAGTGGGGATCCCGAAGGGTAGCGCAGGCGGAGGCGGGGATGGGTAATGGCATCGTCATCGAGGCGACGCACACATACTCGTTGAAGGAGTAGCGTGTGCTCGGCCGAAGCACACCGTCCCGAGCGCGGGTCGTCGCGTCGAGAGGCGGGGCCGCAGCGGCGGTGGGGGCAGCGGCGGGGCAGTGATGGCAGGCGAGCTCGAGGCGGCGTCCGAGCCGGCAGCCGAGGTGGCGATGGGCGAGGGGGAAGTCAAGCATGTCGCCTAGGCGGCGGCGCCTGCTGGGGTGGAGCGCGGGATGCCTACAGACTCAACCTCGGAGGAGGGAGATGGGGACCCAGGGGCCCGATCAGAATCGAGCTCGGGGGAGGGAGTTGAGAAACTGGGCGGTGGCATAAGAAGGTGCCTCTCTGGGGGGGGTCTCCGAGGGGCGCCACCGCGCATCGCTCCAAGTAGGGGGCACGGGGGTCGACGCTGAAGTCGCCAAAGCCGGAGAAACCTGAAAAAACGGGAACACCATTGATACGTCCATTTTGCATCATGCTTTCATATTGATATTTATTGCATTATGGGATGTTATTACACATTATGTCACAATACTTATGCCTTTTATCTCTTATTTTACAAGGTTTACATGAAGAGGGACAATGCTGGTAGCTGGAATTCTGGGCTGGAAAAGGAGCAAATATCACAACTCCAAAAGTCCTGAAACTCCATGAAAGTCAGTTTTGGAATATATTAAAAATATTGGGCGAAGAAAGCACCAGAGGCGGGCCACCCACTGTCCACGAGGGTGGAGGGCGCGCCCCCCGATGCCCATCTTCTGGTATAAGGTGTCTTTTGCCCTGGAAACAATTAGAAGGAAGCTTTCGGGACGAAGCACCACCGTCTCAAGGCGGAACGATGGCGGAACCAACCTAGGGCTCCGGCGGAGCTGTTCTGCCGGGGAATCATCCCTCTGGGAGGGGGAAATCATCACCATCGTCATCACCATCGATCCTCTCATCGGGAGGGGTCAATCTCCATCAACATCTTCACCAGCACCATCTCCTCAAACCCTAGTTCATCTCTTGTATTCGATCTTTGTCTCAAAACCACAGATTGGTACATGTGGGTTGCTAGTAGTGTTGATTACTCCTTGTAGTTGATGCTAGTTGGTTTATTTGGGGGAAGATTATATGTTCAGATCCTTTATGCACATTAACACCCCTCTGATTATGAACATGAATATGATTTTTGAGTAGTTACGTTTGTTCCTGAGAACATAGGAGAAGTCTTGTTATAAGTAGTCATGTGAATTTGGTATTCGTTCGATATTTTGATGAGATGTATGTTGTCTTTCCTCTAGTGGTGTTATGTGAACGTCGACTACATGACACTTCACCATTGTTTGGGCCTAGGGGAAGGCATTGGGAAGTAATAAGTAGATGATGGGTTGCTAGAGTGATAGAAGCTTAAACCCTAGTTTATGCGTTGCTTCGTAAGGGGCTGATTTGGATCCATATGTTTCATGTTATGGTTAGGTTTACCTTAATTTTCTTTCATAGTTGCGGATGCTTGTGAGGAGGGTTAATCATATGTGGGATGCTTGTCCAAGGAAGGGCAGTACCCAAGAACTGGTCCACCCACATATCAAATTATCAAAGTAACGAACACGAATCATATGAGCATGATGAAAACTAGCTTGACGATAATTCCCATGTGTCCTCTGGAGCGCTTTCCTTTATATAAGAGTTTGTCCAGGCTTGTCCTTTGCTACAAAAAGGATTGGGCTACCTTGCTGCACCTTGTTTACTTTTTTTACTTGTTACCCGTTACGAATTACCTTATCACAAAACTATCTGTTACCGATAATTTTAGTGCTTGCAGAGAATACCTTACTGAAAACTGCTTGTCATTTCCTTCTGCTCCTCGTTGGGTTCGACACTCTTACTTATCGAAAGGACTACGATAGATCCCCTATATTTGTGGGTCATCAAGACTCTTTTCTGGCGCCGTTGCCGGGGAGTGAGGCGCCTTTTGGTAGGTGGAATTTGGTAAGAAACATTTATATAGTGTGTTGAAATTTACTGTCACTTGTTACTATGGAAAATAATCCTTTGAGGGGCTTGTTCGGGATATCTTCACCCCGACGAGTAGAGCAAAGAGTTGCTCCTCAACCTACTGAACCTACTGAAAATGTTTACATTGAAATTCCTTCGGGTATGATAGAGAAACTGCTAACTAATCCTTTTACATGAGATGGAACATTACATCCCGATATGCACCTAATCTATGTGGATGAAGTTTGTGGATTATTTAAGCTTGCAGGTATGCCCCAGGATGTTATTAAGAATAAGGTCTTCCCTTTATCTTTGGAGGGAAAGGCATTGACATGGTTTGGGCTATGTGATGATATTGGATCATGGAACTACAACCGATTGAAATTGGAATTTCATCAGAAGTTTTATCCTATGCATCTGGTTCATCATGATCGTAAATATATATATAATTTTGGCCTCGCGAAGGAGAAAGTATCACTCAAGCTTGGGGGAGGCTTAAGCCAATGTTATATTCATGCCCCAATCATGAGCTCTCAAGAGAATTATTATTCAAAAAATTTATGCTCGGCCTTCTCTCAATAATCGCTCCATGCTCGATACTTCTTGAACTGGTTCTTTCATGACGAAGACTATTAAATTCAGATGGGATTTATTGGAAAGAATTAAATGCAACTCTGAAGATTGGGAACTCGACGAAGGTAAGGAGTCAGGTATAACACCTAAGTTTGATTGTGCTAAATCTTTTGTGGATACCGGTGCCTTCACCACCATAGTTACTCGGCGATGGTGCAGAGTGCAGGGCGGCCCGGAGGGCGGGGTCCCATGGTGCAGGTACCGACGGCGGCGGCTAGCCTCCATAGGGTGGCGCCTGGACGGGTGCGCCATAGCCACCGAGGAGTGGCGGTGCAAGCGGCGCACTGTAGGGCTGGTAGGGGGCGCCGAAGAACTCCTGGTAGCTCGCAGGGTGAGAACCAAGCAGACCCGGTGCAGGAGCCCGTGGGATGGACATGTGATAGGCGTGGACGACGCTCGTCCAAAGGTTCTGCCCGGCGGCTGCTGGTACCGCCCCCTCCTCCCCCGCCACACCCTGTGTCTGCTGCTGGCGGCGGCCCCCGCCGCCACACTGGTTGTGCCGGCCCCCGCCACCTTGTGGCTGCTGGGGAGGCGCGGGGGGTGCGGGCGGTGCGGGAGGCAACGGGAAGTAGCCGGTGGGCGCGGGTGGTGCGAGCGGACGAGGCACGGCCGGTGGAGAAGGGCTGCCGCGGGTGGTGCTGGCGGCGAAGGCGGTGTGCTGGACCCGCTGCTTCAGCTTCGTCATCCAACGCTCCTCAAGCTTGAGGTACGCGATGATGTGCTGGAAGGTGGGCTGCGGAAGCAGGGTGAGGTTGGACACCGCGTTGCCGAAGTGCTCGTTGAGGCCAGAGGTGAGGGTTCTCAGCATGAGGTCGTCGAAGACCTTGGCACCGATGTCGCGAAGCTTGTCGGCGAGCATCTTGAGCCTCATGCAGTACTCATCGATGGTGGAATTGTCCTGGTGACAACCGAAGAACTCCCGCTGCAAGAAAACAAGGCGCTGAAGTTCGTTGTCGGTGAAGAGTGCGTTGATCTTGGTCCACACGGCGCAGGCGTCGTCATCCTCGGCGACAACCGTGTGGAAGATGCCCTTCGAGATGGTTTGGTAGAACCATTAGATGAGCATGGCCTCAATGGAGGACCACTCCGAATAGCCCCTCATGTAGTCGCCATCCACAGAACTAACGATATGCTCGGTGAGATAGTACTCGCGGAAGATGAGGTTGAAGTAGGTCTTCCACGCGTAGTACAACGTGCTAGAGCTGTCGATGTAGATGGGGACCCGAGCCTCAATGTTGAGGTCACGGATGGTGGCGGCAAAGGGCTCGGGGCTGGCGAAGGGGTTCGACGTGCGGGTCGTGGAGGAGCCTGGAGAGGAATCCATGGGTGCGGCAGCGGTGTGAAGGGTGGCTGCGGGTAGGATTAGGGTTAGGGGCAGCGGTGGCGGTGGAGCGCGGCGGCTGTAGGGTGGCGCAACTACGGGGAGGAGGTAAAGTTGTGGAAGTAGGAAGGAGAGGCAATGCGGCGAGACGACGGTGCCGTGATCGGGAGCGTGCGGCGGCGGCGGTTCGGTGCGGCAGGGGCGGAAGCGGGGGCGGCACCTGGCGGCGGCGGCGCGACGGGGAAAGGGGAGGGCGCGGCGGCGATGAAATGCGGCGGTGGTGGGGTGCGGCGGCTTGCGCGAGGGGAGGCACGGCGGCGGCAAACCTTAGGGGAGGACCTAAAAAGATGATACCATGTAGACGGACAGGTTTGCAATACAATGATCGATGTATTGATGGAATGCTGGTGCACATATATATAAGTACAGGGGAGGCCTCAACCTCAACTATACACAACTAGGAGGTGGGCCACAATACGAAATACATGCAACACAAATATACACTCAACAATCACCATCTCATCTGTGTAGTCCTCCTCGCCGGAAGAGTCAGACGACTCAACATAGTGCTCGTATACATACTCCAAATCCGAATCCATTGCTTCAAAAAAGAAAGGACAAACAATTTAGCTTGGGCAATTCACCGAACAGTTGCCAGGAATGGTTAGCATCATAGGAGCGGATGGTACCTGAGCGGTGGTCGGGGGAGAGGTGTGGAACGGCGACGGAGGAGAAGCGGCATGGAGCCAGGGTGTACCCTTGGACATGATAGACTCGTCGAGTTCCGACAGGGGTGTGGCGTGGCGACTGGGGTGGTGGAGCGGCGGTGAAGGCAAGAGAGAAAAAGGGAAGGAGAGAAAATTGAAGGATGGAGGCGCAGAGGCCTTGAGGGTTTTGGGTGGGCCGAGGATGTCGGAGTCCTAGGTGGCTGCTGTCTGATCTCCCGCAAAGCACTCCCCCTGCCTCGGGTTCACCAGAAAAAGTATGTCTGGACTGCTCGACGGACGGATACATGTCTGCGTTGGATAACACTATACGTTTGGATCACGCAGTCCAGAAGATTGCAGACGGTTTCAGGATCTGCTTTCGAGATGCCCTCAACCCATTATATTATAAAAAGAACATTTGTATCCTCCGTACATGAACATCCCCACTTCATCTTCTTGCAAATTCCTATATGCAAGATTTCAACATCACTATGGCGTGAGTTGGAAAGCGGATCATTATTGCATGCTACTATCTCCGTCTTGGTTTATTATTCCTCTATGCCAAATCTTGATCATGTAATTAATTAAAAAAATATTAATGCATGTCACAAAAAATAGTATGATTGAAAACTATGTTCGAATAGGAAGCCAATGGTATAGTTTTTTATAACATGCATTAACATTTATTAGTTAAATTTACGGAATCGGTAATCCCCGAACGCACCACGTTTTCGTCGTTCGGTCCGAACGCGTCCATAGCCGTTAGATCGCCAGCGCGAATCTTGGAACAACGTTTCAGCCACGTAGGACTGCGCCGCGCGTTCGGACTAACCGACGCTCGCCCCGAATGCCTCCACCATCGTCAACTGCTCCTCCATTGCCAGTATCCCCTTCATTCACTCGCCTGCCGTTGCTCAACCACCCGCACTTACTCACTCCATCCCGTCGTCTTCACATTGCAATCCCATCCACTCCCCAATCTAGCGCCGTCTGCCGCGGCGACCCCCTCGGAGGTGCTCAATTTTGTCCCTCCGCCAGCGTTTGTTGTCCTCCCACAATCGATCCGGCATCGAGCGGCCTCGCGGCAACGAGGGATTCAAGCTGCTCCTGAACCGGCCATGGTCACTGGTCTGCCGAGGTCGGCTACGGGAGGTGCTGTTGGTCGGCGGATTTCTACATCTACATCGTCACCGGTGGCGTCGACACATCGTCGTCACCGGCGGCGTCGGCAGTTCTTCTGCTACCGGAGGTGCATTTTCGTAGATCTGATCATCTATCCCCACCTCCCCCCTTCTAACCACGGCGCAGCCCGCTCCGCTTTGCAGCGGAGTGTTCTTTTTTACCATGCCTTTTTTGCTGCAATTTGACGCTCCATCCAGTTTATAGGCTCACCGCGCATCGCATTTTCAGACATTTCCATGGTTCTGTAGTTGCCAATCTGTTTTCCACTGCGCGATTACTGTGCTCGAGTAGGTTCTATGCATCTAGCAGTTCATATACATGTTTGATTTTGTGTTAGTTTCTACTTCAGCGTGTTGAGATCTGATAAGTATTGCCATCTTGGTGACTTCATGAATCACAGTTTTGGCTATAACTGTTCTGTTTATATGTACTTGCTATGGCAAAAAGTTCTGTCCAATTTAGATGTGGGCAGTAGGCCAGTTTTTTCCATGCCCATGGCAATTTTCTCAACAAATGTGTTCTTTCATCATGGCAATTTTGCAGACTATTGTCTATAACTGTCACATGGAAAGTGCTTGGAGTTTCCCCTATGTCTCATGGCAAAATAGTATTACCATGCTTTTTACCCAACACAATGGCAAATTTTATTTGCCATGATCACATGGCAACTGACAGAAATGGCTTGTCTACACTTTTTGCCAAGGCAAATGTAGTTTTCAATTAAGGATGACATTTTAATACCATGGCTGAAAAATGAGGCAGAGATGAGATGGGTTTTTTAGTTTGGCCACACTTTGTTGGTGGATCAGATGCATCACAAATTCACAGTGTATATGGGAATATATTTGTTTTGTTTTCATGGGATCTAACCATTTTATATGAGAAGTAGTTGTTTTGTTCCCTTTGTTGGTGGATCAGATGCATCACAAGTTTTTTCAGGACAAGATAAATTACTTTGTGTCCTAAAGTGGCCATGGCAAATTTAGTTTGTAGACCAAGGCAAGTTTTTAGCATTGCAATGTTTAAAGTGATTTCGCCACGGAAAATTTAGCATATGTTTGCCGGTAAAGTCAGTTTAATGCCCATGGTAAGTTTCTTTTTTTCAAGACAACGACATTTTTTAGGATGGCAATTTTAAAGTGATATTGCCATGGAACATTCAGTTTAATGCCCATTATATCATTTTTATTATAGTTCACCTCCATCATGTGCTCATTTAGTTTCTGTGCCATCAAGATCTTAGTGGAAGTCACTGTCATTTACTTGGAAATGTCTCATGTACTGTCATTTTCTTACTGTGGTGATAACATTTTTGTTGTTTTGTTTGGTTTTTTATTGTTCTTACAGATAAAATGGTTCGCAATGCGCATGACGATGATGCCGACGACTTTATGCCTGATAGAAGGGACGTTGTGCATGCTGGCAAACGTGTTCCAAAGAAGGTATTAGTTACCTGACGTGTATTTCTTATTAAGCATGTGTGCCACGACAATTTTCAGTTTTTTATGGATGCTGGCAAGTTCTTGTTTCCAAATGTGTCGCTGTTCGTAAGCCCGTTGTCATAATTTTCTACATTTCCTTCACAATGTGTGATGATTACTACCTTACGTGGAGGTGGCAACTTTTACCTTCATGATATGGAAGCTTTTTTACACTAAATTGCTCATCATGGTTTCTATGGTTAGTTTTGTTGTTCTCATGTGGCAACTTTTAATCGTAATGTGTTTCTCTTTTTAGCACCTGCATGCTCAACTTAGAACTCTACCACATGGTCATTCTTAGGTATTTCTAGATGGCAACTTTTTTACTGCTAGTTTTCCCTAAATGGTCTCCTTGCATCTATGTTAGAAAAGTCGATGTTTTCTCGCACAGCTGTTAGGGTTGATGATTTTATATGTTTGTAGATGGCAAGTTTTTCATAATGTATCATGGAATGAAGTGATATCAATTGTTTTTTCCCAACTTGTGTAATGGCAATTTTTTCTTTCTTTTCTAAAGCAATGCCCCTTTTTTCTGGCAGAAAATCCCACGTAACAGGGGATCGCATGAGCGTCTAACGGAGTTGTACAATGAATTCAATGATCATCAGAAGGCAGCTACTGATACAATGGGTATGCGCACGCTCATGAACCTACTTTGCACCAACCTAAACAATAGCGTTTGTGACTGGCTTGGGAGGACATACAATCCTGCGTCCAAAGAATTTGTCATCCCTCAACGTGGAAGGATTCCTCTGGACGAGGACGCTGTTTACTGCACTCTCAGCGTCCCAAATGGTGGAATGGATGTCCCATACAAGGTGGATCGTGAAATCCAGGACCGGCTTTTTCCTAAAATGTTTCCTGGTATGACATCGATGCCACTCAGTTCTGTCGCTGCCACTATGCTTGCTCAGATGGACAACAGTGGTGAAGACTTCGAGAGGTTACTGCCAATGTACCTCATTTCAACTGTTTTTGCGCCGACGAGATCCACACACATCAGCAGCAGATGTTTTCCAGTAGTTGTATGTATCTGTGCTCCTCATCTTTTTTCTTCCTTATAGCATGACTTTATTTTTGATTTTGTTTCATGTGTACAGCTTTTTTTCAACTTTTCATGCCTCCAATGTCTTGTTGCTTTTTGAAACGCAGGCCAACATAAGCAATGTTGCCAACATGAACTGGTGCAAGTTCATTGTTGGTTTCCTCCACACCGCGTTTTCTAAAGGGATATACAACAAAGGGTGCCGTCTTCACCTCATGGCAGGTTTTCCACATTTTGAAATTCAATCCTTCTTTTTTTTGTTTTCTACATTCGATTTTTCCAATTATTCGTGCTCACAACCTTATACGCTTTTCATTTTCAGCTTACGTATCTTGACAACCTCGACCTAATCACCGTGGACCTGACCGCTGTTGGCGGCCTACCTGTCCCACATAAGTTTGCTGCTTCTGCTTGGACCGACGCTGCTATAAAGGTTGTTCTCACTGCAGACGTAAAGCCTGATGGATCATTCGGCAAACTGCAGGCTAGTTTTCAGTATTTTCCTTGATGCATTTTAATTGTTTTTCTTTTCTGCAGTACTTTTTTTTAGTCCACAAACATGGCAACTTCTACCTTACTTTACAATAGAAATTGTACCTTTCTTACGGTCTGCACATGTACGACAACTTGACACACACTTTTTCATGTCAACTTCGTCTACACTAATGGAAACTACATGCTATCTTACTTGGCAACTTAATATTCAAACTTGTCAACCCTTAGCTTTTCCACGCGCCGCTGGCCATTTTACATTGCATGCTTCTTGCCAACTTCCATGCAAACACCTTTTCCCTTTTTTAACTTCCCATATTATTTCTTGTATTTAACACTGACCCTTCATTTTTCCTTTTTTTTCTTGTTCACTACTTGTAGCTAATGGCCAAACATTCCGTCGACTTCAGTTTCTTTGGAGGTCCACATAATTTCTCAAAATGGATGGATGTTCATACTAGTGACGCATGCTCGTCACAAGTACCCTAATCTGTTTTGTTTCCGTCCCCTCACGTTATACTTGACACTATGAACCCATTTGTCACGCTCCATTTATATGAAGTACATGGATTTTTAAAATCTTTTCTTTTGATGTTCTATGCATGCAGGCAAGAACTAATGTTGAAGTGTTGGTCAAAAATTTTGCGTCCGGCATGTCCAACCTTCTTGGCAACCTGGTGCAGGGTTGGGCGGCTATGACGACCAGCGGGGACGATGAAGTTGCCAACTAGTTCCGAAATTTCGTGCCACGTGTCGCATCCCGACCAATTGGGTCGCGAGGCAGGTACCACTACAATAACTCCCAGGAGTTGCTAGACAGCCAGGCAGAATCTACGAACGATGCATCGGACTCCGACCATGACGAATCTGTGCGCGCAAATGATCCCTGCACCCGTGATGTGCGCACGGATAATGTCCAGTTTGACTCTGTTCAGTAGAGATGGGGAGTTGATGATGTCGCACGCGCTGGCAAGGTATCAACACCTTCTTCGAGCAGTGCACCAGATCCAAACAATGCTTCTGTTGGAGCACCGAAAATGGCCAGGGCTTCCGAGGATGAGGCTTGTAATGTTTCTGGGAAACGCCCCAAGTTCGACCTAGTTGCTGCTCGAAGGAGGTTGGTACATTTTATCGTTTCTTACTCTGCATAACCTTTGTCATTTCATTTTTACTAATCGTTTTTACTTTTCACTTCTCCTCATGTTCCTTTTTGTTTTGTTTTTCCCTTTGTTTTTTTAGTGAGGCGACTGCTAGTGGCAGAGCGGGCAAGGGAATCTCTATGGGAGGTGTTTCAGGCTGTGAAAGAGCTCAAACAGCTACTTGGTCGTCACCCCGGTTTGCTTCTTCCAACACAGGAGATCCAATTGTTCTTGTGGACAAGAGGTACTTACTGTTTTTGCTAATTACTGTTGCTTTTGTGCATGACAACTTGAGTTCATTTTGTTAATTTCACGGTAACTTTTCATTTTTAATTACATTTTGTCGATTCCATCAGTGTGTCCTTGCTTTATTAGTTGCACTTGGCAAACGCATCTTTAATTTATGGAAATAACATCTGCCATATGCATTGCTTTCACCATTCCCACAATATTCGCATGGCAACATCATCGTACACCCCACGGCAAAAACACTGCCACCAACATGGCAACATTTTCATCGTAGATGCATTTTCAATATCTTCAACATACACATGCATGACAAGTTCATGTTCACTAACACATGGCAATATCATTGCCCATACATGGCAACTTGAATTCTCCATGTCCGCCCACTTCAATTTTCAACATCTTGACATCATCATAGCTGCATGTCGACATCTTCACCATACACATGCTTGGAAATTTTAGTTCACACATACATGGCAAGATCATAACACATACATGGAAAATTGATTCCCCCTTGTCAGTCCAGATCATCATACATGCACGCCATGTTTTGTCATCCATGTGTGTTAAGGAAATCGCCACTCTTGCATGTCATGCGATGGCAACATCATCATACACCCATGGCAAGAACACTGCCACCTACATGGCGACATTTTTCATCATACATGCATGTCATGGTTGTCAAACATGGGGTGGCAATATATGTGGCTCACATGTGGCAACTTTAATTTCTGTGTGGCCGTCCACATCATCATACGTCCATGGCAAGTTTTGTGAATCATGTGTGGCTAGAAATATCCCACCCATGCAAGTTTGTCATGCCAAACACCTTCACAAACCTATGGCAAGAACATTCCCACCTACTAGGCAACATCTACACACGCACCATGGCAAACTGTTTCCTTTCTACTACTTTTTCCATTCTAAGCACGATCATCAACCACCCACTTGCGCCATCAACGGCCGTTTTAGTACAAGTCCACATGGACACTTTTTAATGCCATAACTATTAGTACATGGCATTTCCACATACACACGCATGTTACAACAATTTTCATTACATATCACCCTTCTCGGCTATTTCTCAACTGACAATTATAGTTCGTCAAGCCCTGTACTTGTTAGTGCTTACACTCACAACTTCTGTACACATGCAAGAAAAGGTGTGAAGTAAGAAGGGCTGGTGTTGTTGCTAAATCCAAGGCATTTGCCCCTCCGTACCGAGCGCGCACGCAGCTCCCCGTGTCGGACAATGCAGTGTGTGCCAATGCATCTATCAAGGGCGCTGCTCCTACTAGGTTGGCTACACCGTGTGAAGACGAGGCAAACAAATCTTCACACGTTGATGCACCAGCAGTCCAGCATGTTTCTCATTCCAAACCTGTAGGGGTAAACCCATCTGCCAAAATGTCTGACCAAGCTCACCCTTCTACTCAAGCTGGCACAACTTTCATCAAAGCAGCTGTTGTGGCAAACACTGTGCCTGTTGTCACGCATCAACCAGGTCAGGCATGCCCTCATGATTCAACCATCGTCCCAACTGTTGTGCTGAAAATAGCCCCAAATCTTGCCCCACGAAAATATGCACAAACCGTTGTTGGTACAAGGAAGAGCCCCCGGAAAATTTCAATGGATGGAGGAACTGTGCATGATCAACATGCGAAAGACGATGGTCCTATGTATGTACCTGCTTCAACGTTGTTCCCGCCTGTTACACACAGCAAGACTGTTGAGCCCGTTAAAATGAAGGGTAATGCTGATGCAACTGTTCAACATCCGACTTCTTCTCGAGTGGCCAATGATGGTGCTACGACAAGTTTGAAGCACACACGTGTCACGTTGGGCACGGGTGTCCCTTACACACCAACACTTGAGCATCCTAGGAAAGGATCAGGCAGCAACACTGTTATCAACATTACTGACACCACGCCCCGCTGTCCCGGGAGACCTAAGGCAGCTGCAGCAGATGACAACAAAATGTTTGTTGATTTGTCACCGTTGGCGGCAACAGTTGATGTCATTAATGAGCAGAATGTTCCCACTGCAAGGCATCCTCTAGTTTTCACGCCACCATCATGCAGTCTTGGACTTGACCTAAGCCCACCCACTGAGGCAGTTGACGCCATCTCGGTTTCTTATGCTTTCCCAACAGCGCCCATCCCAATGATGGCACATCCCATTGTTGGTGGCAAGAAAGCTGTGAAATTTGCTGAGCCCATTGTTCAAGGTAAGATTTTTAGGTTTCTCATTTGTTCGTATCTCGCACAAAGTGAATGTTGAAAGTGATGTTTAAATCTTTGTTTTTATCCCTTGTATGTTCCATTTTTAATTCCGCAAGCATGGCAACTTCCTCATTTTATATCTACAACACTTTTTCATATCAGCACTCAAAGATGGCAATTTTTGTTGTACATACTTGGCAAGTTATTTGTTCAGTTGCTCATTTTACCTCCACATACCTTCTGATCAGACTGCAACATGGATGAGGATGTTAATATGTGCGACAGAAAGCAGCCACAAGCTACCTCCAACTCTGGTGCAGCTCACAGCCCTCCCTTTGAGGACGTGCACAGCAGTGCCACTCCAGGTTATGTGCGGCAGGCTAGGGTCGTGCAGCCCCCTAGTGCTCATGATGTAGATCCTCCAATAAAGTCTAGGAAGCAGCAGCAAGCATTTTATGACATTATGAGGCATTCTGGCAATGCGCGGAGCAGTGGCAAACACATGGATGCCATCAAAGAGTAATTGCTTTTCACAACCTTGTTTTTCTACAAAATTCCCATCGATGCACAAGTCATTTCTTTTTTACATGTGTGTTCACTGATAAATTCACGATATTATACTACACAACCACAAAATTACTGTTTTAACATCTTATCACACATGGCATTTTTTACTTGTGAACCGACGGCATTTTTTTGTGATACCACATATGTGTCATGTTTGTCATAATCATGACATGTCAATGTTACAAACTCTCACACGGCAAGTTTACATAACCACACACGGCAAGTTCAAACACTTTTTTATGCCACTTTCTTCACATGTTTATCCCATGGCAACTTTGTTACCCTAAACACGTGCATTCTATTCCTTTTCCAAACTACCCCATGGTAATTTCTCCAACACTAACATGTCACCTTTCTTCCATGCTGACTAAATGCGACATTTCTTACCTCCAACCGTACGACCACTCAATTACAAAGAAAACTTCTTGCCTACTTTAATGTTCATGTCCCATACATTACTTTTAAATTTTCTTATTCATTCCAGCTCTTGTTTGGACAGAACTAAAATTATTCAAAGCTCTTCGACGTACGTTGACCTAGGTGATCTGGCTGAGTCACTCATGCCCAATGGTCGACTATCTAGGAATGTTGTTATTGCTGGAATTGACTACATCAAAGAACAAGTTGACATCCACTACGACAAGATTATTATGTCCCCCACCATTACAAGAAGAATTTGGGAGGGAGATTTATCTCACCATGAAGTCCGCAAAGTATTTGCCCAGCATGGTGACTACAAGCTCATGTTGAAGAAATTTGTAAGCCCCTGCCCAGCTCCTGTTTGCATTTATCATTCATTCACCTCTTTCCAACAGTTTGTTTCAATTTACTCATACTGTTCTTTTTCATTTTTTTCCTAAATTTTTTTGCAGGTGGTGTTTACCATGTTCCAGGAACTCACACTCGATGACCCGGTTGACAAATGTGGGCATTACTTCACGGTGTGCATCAACCTGTAGAAACAATGCTTCGATGTCCTTGATTCTCTCCGTTCGGGAGATGACGAGAGTCTCCGCTCGTATGTAGAGTTTTTCGTTAAAAACTTGAAGCAGACCTTGTTGCGTCATTATGAGGGTTCTAAGGCACAGATCGGGGATTTTCCTATTGAGTACATCAAGACGGTGAAGCAGGGGACAACGTAAGCATTTTCCTTCTTTCATTTGTACCCCAAATTTTATCTCCATGTCATTTTTCGTTCAGGCTCCTCAATCTTCTAGACTGCAATTGATATGTCTATCCTGTTGGTGTACACATTAACAACTTCTTTTTTTATCTTTTAGCTTTTCATAATTGGGTATCTTCTAGTTTCAATTTTTCATATTACTTGTAAGCTACCATTTTGTCCTTATGTTTGTCATTTCACTTTTTCCATGGCAACTTATTCAGTTTCTACAATGGCAACTTTATTGTTTGCCAAATGGCAATTCATCTGGTTTTGATATGGCAACTTCATGTTGTCTACCAGATTTCTCCCCACACCACCTTCATCCAAGTCAACCCCCCATGGCATTTATCCAATCATAATTTAATGTAAACTACACTACTTTGGTCAGTGTTTTCTTTTTAAAAAGTTCAAATGTTGAATTAAATAACACCTTTTCTTTTTACATTTTATTTCTTTACTGTTCAAATCAGTCGTAACTGCGGCATCTACCTCCTGGAGTACCTTGCTAAGTGGGAAGGAAGGAAGGTACCAACACTCAACAAGGAAATTGTGTCAGAGTTGAGGAAAGTCTACCTGTGGAATTGGGTGACAAATTCTAATTTCAACAAGCGGGGTGGTGCAAAGGAGTGGGTTGAGGATGATGTGAAAAATGCTGTGAAGAGATACTGCTGAATACGTCATGAACCAAGCTTTCCTCTTTTTTTTAGCACTTACATTTGTGTTTGTTCGGATGAATATAAGGTTCTGCTACCTAATTAACCTCGACTTTTACGTGTTTTGTCGTCCTATTTTGTGTGTGTACGCTGTAGCGACTGTATGGCGTGTGTGTGTGTCAAAAAAACTAATATATTTTGTATTTTCCAACACATATTGTTTTAAGGTCAAATGTTCGTCACTCTTTGCTGGTTAAAACATAACGCATTTTCTACTACCCCAACCCCTGGTATACCTCTCCTTTTGTTTTTGTTACCTTTCAATATATACTATGTTCACAAGCTTCTTTCATTTTAACTGTTACCAATTTTTGTTTTGTTCCAAACAAGATACATGTTCATGCAAAATAGTGGCAACTTTTTTAAACCACAGCTGCAGCAATTTCTTAAAGATAGTTACAATCTAAATCGTGAAGAAAATTTGATGAACTGGTCATTCCATGGCAACTACTGTCACACATCAAAATGACACCCCCACCACTACCACCCCTACCACAAAGCATTTTTCGTAGCGTTTGCTTGATGACATATCAGATTTTATGCATAAATTTGGCAATTTTTTCATTTTCCGTATGTATGACAATTTTAACTACCATTTTCTTCATAACAAAAAACTCATCTTTATGTGCACCATCATACAAGTTCCTACGACTGTGTTTGTTTTATGAAGTATTTTTGTATCCCGATTAAATCCGAGCATTTGGATTTTTAAGTATTTCATCCGAAACATTTTTACATGGCAACTTTATTTGACGCGAGGTGGCAACTTCAGCTGACTAGAGGTGGCAACTTCAGCTGACTCGAGGTGGGAACTTTGTCCCAGTCCGTTTTTTTACCATAAAAAATGTACCGTCTGGCACACTCAAAATTATCATTGCCACACTTTCTTTTCATGCACTGCAGTGGCAAGTTCTAAAAACCATGTTTTCAATCATTCTAATTGATGCCTATTTTACTAAATCAATAGCAACACCTTGAACTGGTCATTCCACGGCCAACATTGTTACATATCAACGTTTTTTTCCTCTACAAAAACTCTTTTGCCGCTTGCTTGCTATCAAACTAGTTTTGTGTCACATACTGGCAACATTCAGTTTTACATGCATGGCAAGTTTACCATTTCTTCATCACAAATTTTTCATTTTAGTGCGTACCACCATTCAAAATCCCCACGATTCACATTGATCCACATGCACATCCATGGACACTACTCTTCTGTAACTAGTTTCTTTGCACTCTTTTTGTGTTTGGCCTGGATCTCAAGTGCTGATTTGTACCTAATCTGCTTCGGTCGCCCTTTTGTGACTGTCCTGGGAGGGTTCCGGACATGTGTGTGCGTGTTTGACGCGCTAGGGACTACCTCAGAGTTATCTGTTGATGGCCCTGTTGATGTAGTTGTAGCAGTTTTGGTCTTTTTGGGGAATTGATGTAGAGCTTCCTCTGCCATCCTCTTCTTGATTGACTCTAGTTCCCTTTCCAATGCTTTCGTGTGCCTCTCCACTTCCCTTCTCATTTCGTCATGCTTGCATGCGTCGTCTGCTATGTGTGCAAATCTTCTTGTCATTACCATATGCCTCACTATGTCCATACTTGTGTTTGGACCATCTTCATGCACCGCGAGCACTTCCTGGGCACCATGGGGGCAAAGTGCTTCATCAGCATTCCAAGTCCATCGCTCAAGTATGTACCTATCTGGCACTTTTTTATAGCACTGAAGTCCATGACACTTAGTACGTGGCAGCAGAGCATCCCGTCTCTTTCAAACGTGCAATATTGACAGTAGTACACACCATTCGCTATGTCTGATGTCACCATGTAGTTTCTGCCCTTGTCCGGGTCCTCATTTTCCGAGTCGGACAGGTCTCGCAGCGTGCACACTTTGTAATTGTAATCGTCAATTCTAAGCACCGTGTACCCGCTGCACAGTTTTAGCTCATGCTGGAACCTGCAAGGAAATACCTTTAGTTAGCTGCTACTGCATGGCAATTTTTTCAGTTGTATAAACACGTCAGCATTTTTATTTTTCACAAATGCATGTCATCTTTTTTTAAGTTCGACCTGAGTGGCAAGATTATGGTTCTATGCATGGCAAGATTATTGTACTATGCATGGCAAGAATGTTGCACTATGCATGGCAAGTTCATTGCACTATGCAAGGCAAGTTCATTCCGGCTCACTCACGTCCTACATCCAACTTCGCCTACATGTCACCATCTTTTTACCACACCAGCTCTGAAATTATAGCTGCCTCATGAATGGCAACATTTTTTTATCATACATTAGTTGCACACACAATGGCAAGTTCATTATTTTCATTAATGGCAACATTAGCTTCAAACACATGGCAAGTTCACTACTTTGGCAACTTCATTGACAAATGCATGGCACCAACACTACCATATGCATGGCAAGTTTAGTGCGTCAACTGTTTTGCATTCTCAGAACAATGCATTCATTTACAAGGCCAAGCACTACGTGTACGACAATATAACTACCACATGCATGCCAAGTTAATTTTTTTAAGTTGTTTCTATGCATGGCAAGATCAATATATATGCTTTCCAATATCAGTGAAATTCACATACGCTTTCGAAGAAAGACACTAACCTATAGAAAATTTGCCTTGTGTAAATTCTCATCATCTGTCTATCCAACGGATTACATGAGTATAGCTGGGGGTTTTCAGTGCTGTGTTTGCCAACTGTTGTAGCTCCGCACCTAGAATTTTTTTGTTGTATTGCGTTGTACTGCTGGACAAATCTGAGAATTGAATTGCTAGGGTTCACATACCTTTTTATAACAGCGTTAAACCCCTCACTGGGTTGGGTAGTCTGCAGGAAGGGATAGAAACACTGCATAAAATAAGCTGGCACCCAGAATTTTCTCTTATTTCAAAGGTTCTGTAGGGTCTCATTGTCGTGGACTTGGTACTTTTCTATCATTGCCTTCCAGCTTGTTTCGAACTCTTCCAAGGTTAAGCTGTGGTCAACACATAACTCAAATGCTTTGTGGAGGTCCGGCCTTTCAGCAAAGAAGGGGCCTAATGTCTCTTCCGCCTTTTTTATGACATGCCACCTGCAGTGCCTGTGTATGGTTGTTGGGAACCTCAATGCCTCCACGCATCCCGAAATCCTGGTCTGTTATCATGTTCATTGGCGCGAGGCCACCCATGCATTCCAGAAATGTTTTGAACAGCCAAACATAGCTGCTCGTTGTCACACCCTAGCTAGTCCAAGCATTAGAATGTGCATCATGTTTAAATTCTTCTTAAATTTGAATTAGGGAAGACAGAACCCCCAACACCCCCCTGGAAACAACTAGGGTTTACTAAAAATATTTTCAATGAACCTGAAATGCCCTTCTAAAAAGTTCACCCTCTTTGTCTTAGGTTAGAACCTCTGGCAAAATTGGTGCACAATTTTCTAGGTCAACAGAAGGTCATTGAATTAAATCATAAGTATTTGAATTTGGGCATTTAAATGCTATAAAATAATCTAAATGCTCAAATAATTCTGGGAATAAATGTTTCCTGTTGGAAATAATCTAAACAGAGGCCACATTTATTTTCAGGATTTTTGGAAATGTTTTAGTATTTTAAATAAAGCTAAACAGTTGCAGTTTAATACAAAACAGAAACTAAATCAAAAAAAAGAGGAGAAAGAAGCCCACCTGGGCCTTACCTGGCTCGGCCCAGCCTACTGGCTCGGCCAGTCACCCCCTACCTCGCGCCAGGAGGCAGGGGCGCGTGCTCGCCGCGCGCCGGCCACGCGTCGGCCACCTCCTGCTTCTGCCGACGCCGGGAGACGCCCAGAGGACGCCACGCGACCCCCACGTCTCCCTCTCATCCTCTCGCACTCTCCCCCTCGTCTCTCTCACTCTCCCCCGCGACGGTCGAGCACGTCCCTCGCTGCCGATCGCCGTAGTTGCCACTACAGCCACTCCCTCGCCCCTCCGACGAGCCCATTAGCTCCTCCACGACTCCCTCGTCCTCCCCACCGAGCCACGCTTCGCCGGAAGCCCTGCTTCGCCGCCTCCGCCCTCGTCTTCAACCTCGGGCACCCGAGCCATCTCTGGTCGATTCGCCGCCGCCAGGACCTCCCCGAGCTCGCTGACCCCTTCTCCGACTCCGCTGTGAGCTCCTCTTCCTTCCCCCCTAGCCCCCGTGCTCTTTTGGCCCCTGTAGCCGCCGTTTCCACCGCACCCGAGAGCTCCTCGCCATCGGCCATGTCGCCGTCGTGGCTACGGCCGTGCAAGCACACGTCCGAGCGCCTCACCGTGCTCAGAGCAGCACCAGGAACCCGTAGCCACCACCAGTTCTTCCTCCCATGCACCGTAGCCTCGAAACCATCCTCACCCGACTCCGGCGACCGCCAAGGTCGTCGCGGGCGACGTTTCCGACCACCCCGAGCCCAACTACCACCACCAAACGCTGCGGCTCATTCCCAGCTATCCGTAGATAGTCTCCGCCGTCGATTTTAGCTTGCATTAGGCCAAGACACAATCATATTGCCATGTAGTACCATGCATCATATTGTTGCATATCGTCATGTGTTGATTGTGTTCCGATGTGTTCTCCGTGGTAGGTTCTGCCTCCGAGGATATTCACGAGTATCCAACTGAAGGGCAGTATCCCGCTACCACTCCATCAGGCAAGCAACCATTGATCATTCCGATACAAACCCATGTTCTTGCTTCTGCTCTTGTGTACTGCATTAAGACAACGCAATTCAAACTGTTGTGTGCTACGGTAGTTGAACCCTTATCCTCTGCATGACCTGTCATTGCCACAGTAACTAGATGAAACCCACTAGCATGTGTAGGAGTTGATTGAGCCATTTATGTGATTCCTACCTTGCTATGCCTGCTATGCTTAGAGTTGTGTCAGGTCTGGTTCATCTGGGTGATGGGCTAGAGTGAAATGCTTATGTCGGTAATGTGAGGGATGCGTGGAACATGTTTTGGTAAAGGTATCGATGAGAGGCCATGTAGGAGTACATGGTGGGTTGTTTCATTGAGGCTGTCCCTAAGAACTGAGATCTGTATGTGTGATTTAAGATTCATCTACTACCATGCATTGGGATCCTTAATTGACCCTCTCGGCTTCTTAACCACCCTAGTACTCTGTCCAGGAGTTGCAAATAGTTTCTGGTGCTTGTAGGTTATGTGTTGGCGGCCGTGCGTAGCGCTGACCCTCGGGGTGGGCTATGTTACGGTAGACACACCGTGGCACGGTGTACCGAGTCACCCGTTTGGTGTCTCGGGAACCCTGTTCACATCGTTCGGGGCCGTATGTGGAAACCTCGGCCGGACTCCCTGCGGATGGAACCTGGATAGGCGATAAACCTGGACTAGAGGCTTAAGTGTTTAGGTAGGCCGTGGCCGACACCCTCGTTGGTCTTCCGCTTGAAGGTTGCCGAGTACATGTCGTGTAAACGGCGGTAAGTGGTGAAAGCGTGTATGACGAAGTACACCCCTGCAGGGTATAAAACTATTCGAATAGCCGCGTCCGCGGTAAAGGACTACTTGGTTGCCTATACAGTTCATATACAAGTTAATGGATACTACTAAAAGACTCAAGATAAGTGTGAGTATCGAGGATGGCCCTCTCGTAGGATGACGAGGGAGGATCCACGGTGGTGTATTGTGTTGGTGAGTAGTGGACTCGTGTGCGAAAACTATTTTACTGGTGAAGTTCCGTAGGATAGCTTAGCCAAGAGTCAAAGCTTGCTTGCTGCATTAACCCCACCACCTTCTTGAGAATAAGCATGTTTAGTAGGTTCTGATGTAAGACTTGCTGAGTACCTTTGTACTCATGTTTGCTTAATTACTGTTTTCAGACGACAACACCGCCCCCTCCGATGGGTTTTATGTAGACCTTGACGTCGACGAGTGACTAGCCACCCAGGTGGTGATCCTGGCCATGGAGGGCCCTATGTAGATAGACAGGCTTCGAGAAGCCTTCTTTCTTTCTAGAGTCTGTACTCAGACTAGCTGCTTCCGCATGTGCTTGTGTGTTTGTATGACTTGAGTGTCGGGTCATGTGACCCCTATCTGTATGAACATGCTATGTATGGCTCCCTGGAGCCTTTAAATAAAGTACTTGAATTGTAGAGTTTTGTTGTGATGCCATGTTGTATGTACTCATATCGGGCATATTGTGTGTATGATTGAAATGCTTGGTATGAGTGGGATCCGACAATCTAGTTGTTTATCCTTGGCAGTCTTTCTTATGGGGAAATGTAGTCTAGTGCTCCTTGAGCCATAGTAGTCCGCTACAGCCCGGTTCACCGGAGTCCTGCTAGCCCAGCACTACTATTCAGGACACCTGACTGGCGGCATGTGTTTCACTTTTTTCCTATGTCTGTCCCTTCGAGGAAATGTCACGCGGTGATTTCCGGAGTCCTGCCTAGCCTGCTACAGCCCGGGTTCCCCAGAGTCCTGTTAGCCCAGTGCTACATCCCGGAATCACTCGCTGATGAGCGACATGCTCGATGTGATTCATGTATGCCTGTCTCCATAGGTCTGTGCCGCTTTGGGTTCACGACTAGCCATGTTGGCCCGGGTTCTCTGTCATATGGATGCTAGTGACACTATCATATACGTGAGCCAAACGGCGCAAACGGTCCCGGGCCATGGTAAGGCGACACCCGCGGGGTACCGTGCGTGAGGCCGCAAAGTGATATGAGGTGTTACCGGCTAGATCGATGTGACTTGGAATCGGGGTCCTGACAGCATTGGCATCAAAGCCGGACTGCCTGTAGGTTCGTTGAGCCAAACTGGTCGATGTTGAGTCCAGAAATGCTTAGTTATATGTAGGGGAATTGATTGTGGGAGGGAACGTAAGGTTCTTTTACTCCTTTACCTATGCCTCTGATCTGAGTCATTCTCTCCTCATTCAACGTGGGTTAAGGACTAGGCTCTCTTCCTCTATCAGGTTCACGTGTTACTAATCCGTAGTAGCTTATAGGATTGTTGTTACAAGTCCAAGTTCAGTTTCTACTATTCTTAGTATGTTGCTAATTGAATCAGAACCTTGATATGATGTTGTTGAGTGGTATTCCGAAATGTTGTGGATGTCTCAAATCTTTTTCTGAGCATTTACAGTTATGCTGTCCAATTTTCCCTAGGAATTCTGATGTCTTTGCATTGTGGCTGTGCTTTCAGATGGCCAACCATGCTCAAAACCAAGTGGTTCGCCTGACCAGGTGCCTCGACGTGCCCGGTCATACTGCTATGTTAGTCCGGGTCATGATCGAGACGGGCTACCGTTGGTACCCCGAATACACCGTCGAAGAGCAGTTCCGCGATTTTAATCAAAGCCAATATCTCTGCACCGTCAGGATATTTCCTTCTTATCCTGGGTCTACCGAGCCCCTTCACTGTTCCTATGGACTCGGGGTTACTGTTGAGATGGCTGTGCAGGATGCTGCCTATTCCATGATGACCATTTTGCGAGTCCGGACTGGCCTACTACGGAACACCGACTTCCGTTACATGCCAGCTTCACTTCCGGGAGCGCAAGGGTATCTTCAGGCAATCTATGCTGACTCCACTCAGGAGGACTCATTAACTCATACCACTGCCGAGTTGCTCGAAGATAAGGATCGAGAGAATCGGGCCTTGAGGCTGGAGCTTTTCAATACCCGTGCTGATCATTGGGCCACATTGACTCGGTTTGCACCTGCGGTGCAAGCTGGATCTATGGATACAAGGGATCTGTATCCTGTGAGATCAGCTCTGCCAGACATTGTGGATTGGCGCGATGTGGGAGGCATCACCCCACCCCGTGGTCCCCGCAGGCCACCGTTCGTTGGTCCAAGACCTCATCCTAGCCCCTTTGGTCCACAGGATCCTCAGGACTGTCTGTTCCCGGATGGTCATGTTGAACTTCCAGGCTACGGAGGTGACTTCTATGAGAACTACTACGGAGCTGTCTGAGTTAGTAGTAGTACCACTAGTACTGTAGTAGTTGTATCTCCACTGTCCTGCGTGATTTGTGGAATACGACTTAGTGTGTAGTCAATTCCGGAGGTGTAGACAAATAATGTATAGGAGCTTGGAATGCCTCCGATGAGATGTAATGTCTTTCATCATAGTTGTACTGTAGCCTGGGCTTGTACTGAACTATGTATGATGTGTATGACCGTTGGTATATATATGGCAGTTTTATATTACCATGACATACGGATGAACATCTCTGCATTCTGTGTTATCCATTACATTCTGCACTTCCTTGCTAAGTTTGAGCCATCCTTGTCTAAACCGTTGTCTTGTTTTCTCCTAGGATGGTCAACACCCGCAGCAACCCTGCTGCCCCGGAGCAGGGGGAAGCCAGTGCAGCTAGGGGTGAAAATCTGCCTCACCCGCCTTCTCTGGCCGAAGTGATGCTAGAGGCGGAAAGAAACAAGCATGAGACTAACCGCCTGCTGGAGCGGATTGAGCAGAACACCGCACGCCACCCGCGAAATGACTTGGTGTCAATCAATGACTTTATCAAGCTGTACCCACCAAAGTTCAACCATTCCGTCGAGCCCCTCGACGCGGATGACTGGCTTCGCAGCATCACCCACAAGCTACGTTCTTCCAACGTAGCCGAAGCCGACAAGGTTACTTATGTTGCCTATCACCTCGAAGGCCCTGCTAGCCTTTGGTGGGAAAACATCGAAGCTATGCGCCCGGTCGGCCAAATCACTACTTGGGCTGAATTCAGTGAAGCTTTCCGTGAGCATCACATTCCGGAAGGTCTCATGGATCGCAAGAGGGAGGAGTTCTGCAACTTCACCCAAGGAAGACTGACCGTGGATGCTTACAGTCGTGAATTTGGAAATCTGGCACGCTATGCTCCCGAAGAGGTATCTACTGACACTAAGAAGCAAGCAAGGTTCCGCAAGGGACTTAGCCCTGAGCTTCGCCGCGATCTCCGTCTGCACGAGTGCACATCTTTTCAAAAGTTGGTCAACAAAGCCATCAGTGCTGAGACGGGTAAGACTGATTATGACGCTTCACGCAAGCACTCCCGTGATTTTGGCTCTTCATCCGGCTCTGGAACTCAGAAGCGCCGGGTGTGGATTCCGAGCACGGCACTGCTACCCAGGTTCATCCCGAGGCCATCCTTTGAGGTGCCTCGTCCCAACCAACAATTTGCACCGCCCAAGCCCTACGGTGGCCCCGCTGCTAATGCTGCTCCACGCCCCAATGTGGTGACATGCTTCAAGTGTGGAGAGCCGGGTCACTATAGCCGAGAGTGTCCCCAGAACAACAACCCCAATCAAACTGGAAAGTCCGTTGGCCGTGGTAAGCCAGCGGGGAAGACTTTCTACGCCAAGCCGGCCACCACTGCACATGGCCATGGCAACTATGTTTCAGCCGAGGAGGCTCATGAGGATCCCAACGACGTCCTTGGTACGCTCCTTGTTAACTGCCATCCGGCATCTGTTCTTTTCGATACTGGAGCATCTCATTCATTCATATCCGAGAACTATGCTCGATTACATAACACGACATTCTGCGACATGCCCACTTCCATGGTAATTCAAACTCCGGGTTCCAAATGGAAACTTCTAGAGTAAGCCATGGGAACGAAATTCTTGTCGATAGACTTGTCTTCCTTGCATCCTTAATAGCTCTCAAGTCCTCCGACATAAATATCATCTTGGGTATGGACTGGATGTCAGCTCATTATGCTAGGATCGATTGTGCCACTAGAACTGTTCAACTTACTCACCCCTCGGGCAAGACAGTTAATGTCTTAACTCGAGTGGCCAAGCGCCAACTTTACTCCCTAAATGCCAACCCCCTTCTAGACCTTGAGGATGTCCCGGTAGTCCGAGACTTTCCGGATGTCTTTCCAGAAGAACTGCCAGGTGTTCCACCTGATAGGGATGTTGAGTTTGTGATAGACCTTGTTCCAGGAACCGTTCCAATTTCTAGAAGACCCTACAAGATGGCACCCTTAGAACTAGCTGAGCTTAAGAACCAACTCGATGAGTCCTTGAAAAAGGGTTTCATCCGTCCTAGTTCCTCTCCTTGGGCTTGCCCCGTCCTCTTCGTTAAGAAGAAGGATGGAGCGGATCAAATGGTTGTGGACTACCGACCTGTCAATTTGGTCACCATCAAGAACAAATACCCGCTTCCCAGGATTAACGATATGTATGATCAGCTCGCTGGATCCTCAGTCTTCTCCAAGATGGATTTGAGGTTGGGTTACCATTAAATCAAAATCAGAAACGGGGACATACCCAAAACGGCCTTTGTTACTCGTTATGGCCAATACGAGTACACCGTCATGTCCTTTGGTTTAACCAATGCCCCGGCTACCTTCTCTCGGTTAATGAACTCGGTCTTCATGGAGTACTTGGATAAATTCGTCGTAGTATACCTCGATGACATACTCATCTACTCCAAGAATGAAGAGGAACATGCCGAACATCTAAGGCTAGTATTGATGAAACTTCAGAGCATCGCCTTTATGCCAAATTCTCCAAGTGTGAATTTTGGTTGCCAGAAGTGACCTATCTAGGCCATGTAATCTCTGGCAAGGGTATTGCTGTCAATCCCGAGCGAGTTCAAGCCGTCCTTGATTGGACTCCACCTGAGACAGTTAAGCAAGTTCGGAGCTTCCTTGGCTTAGCGAGCTATTGCCGCCGCTTCGTCGAAAATTTCTCCAAGGTTGCTAAACCTCTAACTGAACTCCTCAAGAAAGATAAAAAGTTCGAATGGACTCCACAGTGCGAGGTCAGTTTTCAAGAAATGAAAAGACGCCTGACATCTGCCCCCGTACTGGTACCACCAGACTTCTCCAAGGACTTTATTATCTATTGCGACGCCTCGCGACAAGGACTAGGTTGCATACTCATGCAAGATCGTCAGGTAATTGCCTATGCTTCACGGCAATTACACCCACACGAGGAAAATTATCCTACACATGATCTAGAGCTTGCAGCTGTAGTCCATGCACTTAAAACTTGGCGACATTACCTTCTCGGTAATCGTTGCGAGATCTTCACCGACCACCAAAAGTTTGAAATATATCTTCACCCAACCAGATTTGAATCTCAGGCAAAGACGTTGGGTTGAGTTGATCTCGGACTATGACTTAGGAATAACTTACACCCCGGGCAAAGCCAATGTCATGGCTGATGCGCTAAGCCGTAAGTCCTATTGTAACAACCTGATGTTACCACAAAGTCAACCACTTCTCCATGAGGAATTTCGTAAGCTAAATCTTCACATTGTTCCTCAAGGATTCCTATCCACCCTGGTGGCGAAACCTACCCTTACGGATCAAATCATAACCGCCCAGCGGTATGATAAGGGCATATCCCGGATTAAGGAAAACATCGCTAGCGGAGTTGCTAAATGTTTCTCCATGGATGAGCGAGGTGTTGTTTTCTTTGAGAACCGTTTGGTGGTTCCCAAGAAACAACATCTGCGTCAGTTGATCCTTAAGGAAGCTCATGAATCCCCTCTCACCATTCATCCCGGTAGTACTAAAATGTATCAAGACCTACGCCAGAGGTTTTGGTGGACTAGGATGAAGAGAGAAATCGCTCAATACATTGCTAATTGCGACGTATGTCGTCGTGTTAAAGCAGAGCATCAACGGCCTGCTGGCACTCTTCAACCTTTGGCTATTCCCGAATGGAAATGGGATAAAATCAGTATGGATTTCATCACTGGGTTTCCCAGGACCAAGAGAGGTAATAATGCCATCTTTGTCGTGATCGACCGACTTTCCAAAGTAGCCCACTTTCTACCTGTTCGTGAGAGTATCACCGCTAGCCAGCTAGCCGATTTATACATCTCCCGAATAGTGTCTCTTCATGGTGTTCCATTGGAAATTAATTCAGACCGTGGAAGTCTCTTCACCTCTCGATTTTGGGAAAGTTTCCAAAATGCTATGGGAACTCATCTCTCCTTTAGCACGGCCTTCCATCCCCAATCAAGTGGTCAAGTAGAACGAGTCAATCAAATTCTGGAAGATATGCTCCGAGCTTCTGTCATCTCGTTCGGAATGAGTTGGGAGAAATGCCTTCCATTCGCGGAGTTTGCTTATAACAATAGTTATCAAGCCAGCTTAGGCAAGGCTCCTTTCGAAGTTCTCTATGGACGAAAATGTCGAACGCCTCTTAACTGGTCAGAAACCGGGGAAAGACAACTCTTTGGCCCGGATATGATTCAGGAAGCAGAAGAGCAGGTTCGCATTATTCGTGAGAAATTGAAAACCGCCCAATATCGTCAAAAGAGCCAATATGATCATAAACATAAGCCTATGACTTATGAAGTCGACGAGAAGGCTTACCTTCGGGTTACTCCGTTAAAGGGAACCCATCGTTTCGGTATCAAAGGCAAATTGGCTCCTCGTTACATTGGACCCTTTCGCATTCTTGCCAAACGAGGAGAAGTTGCCTACCAATTGGAACTACCTCCGCATCTTTCCAGAGTTCATGATGTCTTCCATGTTTCACAACTCAAGCGTTGCTTCGCGGATCCTGTCCATGGAGTGGACCACGAAACGCTTGATCTACAAGATAACCTCTCTTATCGGGAATATCCCGTTCGTATCCTTGGTCAAGCCGAGCGTACCACACGACGTCGTAATATCAAGTTTCTCAAGGTTCAATGGTCACACCATTCTGAGGAAGAAGCCACTTGGGAAAGGGAGGATCGTCTTCGACTTGAGTACCCCACCTTCTTTCCAGAGGATCCTAAATCTCGGGACGAGATTCTTTTGAGTGGGGGTGAGTTGTCACACCCTAGCTAGTCCAAGCATTAGAATGTACATCATGTTTAAATTCTTATTAAATTTGAATCGGGGAAGACAGAACACCCAACACCCCCCCTGGAAACAACTAGGGTTTACTAAAAATATTTTCAATGAACCTGAAATGCCCTTCTAAAAAGTTCACCCTCTTTGTCTTAGGTTAGAACCTCTGGCAAAATTGGTGCACAATTTTCTAGGTCAACAGAAGGTCATTGAATTAAATCATAAGTATTTGAATTTGGGCATTTAAATGCTATAAAATAATCTAAATGCTCAAATAATTCTGGGAATAAATGTTTCCTGTTGGAAATAATCTAAACAGAGGCCACATTTATACAGAGCCCACAATTATTTTCAGGATTTTTGGAAACGTTTTAGTATTTTTAATAAAGCCCAACAGTTGCAGTTAAATAGAAAAAACAGAAACAAATAAAAGAGAGAGAGGGAAGCCCACCTGGGCCTTACCTGTGCTGGCCCAGCCCACCTGGCTCGGCCCAGCCGACTGGCCTTGCCAGTCGTCGTCCTCCTCCCGCCAGGAGGACGAGGAGCGCGTGGCCGGCGCCCGCGGCCACACGCCGGCCACCTCCTGCTTCTGCCGACGCCCTGGAGACGTCCAGGGATGCCACGCCGACCCCCACGTCCCCCTCTCTCTCCCTCACTCTCCCCCTCGTCTCCCTCACCCTCTCCCGCGATGGCCGAGCGCGATCCTCGCCGCCGTTCGCCGTTCACCAGAGCCACCCCCTCGCCCCTCCGACAAGCCATTAGCTCCGCGCGCGTCCTCGACCTCTCCGTCGACCCGCGCAAGCTCGGATGACCCCAAGACGACGTGGTGACCTTCTTCCCCGTCTACGGCCGCCGGATGCCGTCGTTCGATTCGCCGGCCTCAAGTCCTCCCCGAGCTCATAGCCTGCTCCGTGAGTTCCCTGTGAGCCCATCTTTCCTCCCCCCTCTCCGCGCTCGTCCGCGTCCTCCAACCCCCTCTGCCATCGAGGCCGAGAGCTCGGCTCCGCCGGCCATGTCGCCGCCGTGGCCACAGGCGCGTAAGCTCGAATCCGAGCACGCCTTCGTCTTCCACGTGCTCCCAGGAGCCTAACGCACCACTCCCCGCGCCTCGCCGTGCCCCGTAGCGTCGGGTTCATCCACGCCCGAACTCCGGCGACCGCCAAGGTCGTCGCCGGCGTCGTTCCGCCTCCCCGAGCTCCACTTTCCACCAAACGATGCGGCTCGCTCCCCCCGCCCCACGTAGCTGCTCTCCGCTGTCGTTTTGGTCGCCGGAAACGCAAACCCGAGCCCCTCCGCCGCGTCTGACGTCGCCGGCGTCAAGCCGCCGGCGAGTTTGACTCAGTTTGACCCCCGTGTGGGCCCAGGTAGACCGCCCCTGAGTCTATGACAGGTGGGGCCGGTCTGCTAATTAGTTTAGGATTAGTTTTAACTAAATTTAATTAGTTCAGTCACTCACATGTGGGCCCAGGCCCCACTAACAGCTAATTAGTGTTAATCTAATACTGTTAACTAGCTGTGTCACTGACTGAGAGGGCCCACCAGTCAGGTTTGACCTGGCCGACCCAGTTGACCGCTGATGTCATGCCTATGTCATGCTGACGCATTAATTCAATTTCTGAATTTATTCTTTAATAGAAAATTCCAGAAAATAGTCAAAACTTCTAAAAATCATAGAAGATCAACCATAGCTCCAAATGCAAAGATTTATGTATGAAAAATGATCAGAAAAATTCAATCTATCCATCTGTAATGGTTTCATGCATGACAAAACAAGTTAACCTTGTTGTTTAAGCAGAATGAGGTAATGCACTAATAAAGCCATGTTTAATGAGCTAATAATTGAATCTTTGATTCAAATGAGTTCATCCCCTTCTGTTTTAGCTTGCATTAGGCCAAGACACCTTCATCTTGCCATGTCATAGCATGCATCATATTGTTGCATATTGCCATGTGTTGATTATGTTTCGGTGTGTCTTTCGTGATAGGTTCTGCCTCTGAGGATAACCCTGAGTATCCGTCTGAAGGGAAGTACCCTACTACCTCTAAAACAGGCAAGCAACCCATTGATCATTCTGATACAACCCATGTTCTCGCTTCTGCTCTTGTTTACTGCATTAAGACAACGCGATTCAAACTGCTGTGTGCTACGGTAGCTGAACAGTTATCCTCTGCATGACCTGTCATTGCCACAGTAACTAGATGAAACCCACTAGCATGTGTAGGAGTTGATTGAAGCATGTATGTGATTCCTACCTTGCTATGCCTGCTATGCTTAGAGTTGTGTCAGGTCTGGTTCATCTGGGTGATGGGCTAGAGTGATATGATTATGTCGGTAATGTGAGGGATGTGTTGAACATGTTTTGGTAAAGGTATCGATGAGAGGCCATGTAGGAGTACATGGTGGGTTGTTTCATTGAGGGTCCCATAAGAACTGAGATCTGTATGTGTGATTTAAGATGCAGTTACTACCGTACATTGGGCCCGAAACCAATGGACCCTCTCGGCTTCTTAATCACCCTAGTACTCTGTCCAGGAGTTGCAAATAGTTTCTGGTGTTTGTAGGTTATGTGTTGGCGGCCGTGCGTAGCGCTGACCCTAGGGGTGGGCTATGTTGCGGTAGATACACCGTGGCCGGGTATGCCGGGCGCCCGTTTGCGTCTCGGGACCCTGTTCACATCGTTCGGGGCCGTAAGTGGAAACCTCGGCTGGACTCCCTGCGGATGGAACCTGGATAGGCGATAAACCTGGACTAGAGACTTAAGTGTTTAGTAGGCCATGGCCGACACCCTCGCTGGGCTTCCGCTTGAAGGTTGCCGAGTACATGTCGTGTAAACGGTGGTAAGTGGTGAAAGCGTGTATGAAGAAGTACACCCCTGCAGGGTATAAAACTATTCGAATAGCCGCGTCCGCGGTAAAGGACTACTTGGTTGCCTATACAGTTCATAGACAAGTTAATGGATACTACTAAAAGACTCAAGATAAGTGTGAGTACCGAGGATGGCCCTCTCGTAGGATGACGAGGGAGGATCCCCGGTGGAGTATTGTGTTGGTGAGTAGTGGACTCGTGTGCGAAAACTATTTTACTAGTGAAGTTCCGTAGGATAGCTTAGCCAAGAGTAGGATAGCTTAGCCAAGAGTCAAATCTGGCTTGCTGCAACAACTCCACCACCTTCTTGAGAATGAGCATGTATAGTAGGTTCTGATGTAAGACTTGCTGAGTACCTTTGTACTCATGTTTGCTTAATTACTGTTTTCAGACCACAACACCGCCCCCTCCAATGGGTTTTATGTAGATCTCGACGTCGATGAGTGACTTGCCACCCAGGTGGTGATCCTGGCCATGGAGGGCCCTAGACAGGCTTCGAGAAGCCTTCTTGCTTTCTAGTGTCTATACTCAGACTATTTGCCTCCGCATGTGCTTGTATGCTTGTATGACTTGAGTGTCGGGTCATGTGACCCCTACCTGTATGAACATGTTATGTATGGCTCTCTAGAGCCTTTAAATAAAGTACTTGAGTTGTAGAGTTTTGTTGTGATGCCATGTTGTATTTGCACATATCGAGCATATTGTGTGTATGATTGAAATGCTTGGTATGTGTAGGATCCGACAATCTAGTTGTTTATCCTTGGCAGCCTTTCTTATGGGGAAATGTAGTCTAGTGCTCCTCGAGCCATAGTAGTCCCCTACAGCCCGGTTCACCGGAGTCCTGCTAGCCCAGCACTACTGCTCAGGACACTTGACCGGCGGGCATGTGTTTCACTTCGTTCCTATGTCTGTCCCTTCGGGGAAATGTCACGCGGTGACTTCCGGAGTCCTGCCTAGCCTGCTACAGCCCGGGTTCCCCAGAGTCCTGTTAGCCCAGTGCTACAGCGCGGATTCACACGCTGATGACCGACATGCTTGATGTGATTCATGTATGCCTGTCCCCATAGGTCTGTGCCACGTTGGGTTCACGACTAGCCATGTCGGCCTGGGTTCTCTATCATATGGATGCTAGCGACACTATCATATACGTGAGCCAAAAGGCGCAAACGGTCCCGGGCCATGGTAAGGCGACACCCGTGGGGATACCGTGCGTGAGGCTGCAATGTGATATGAGGTGTTACCGGCTAGATCGATGTGACTTGGAATCGGGGTCCTGACAGCCTATGACACTCTCACGTAATAGGAGTGGGGTTGTACACGCCCCGGAGTCTCAGGAGTGCTGCCCTCAGGCCTCGGGGTCTCCCTCCCACGTCCTAGTGGCAGCACTTAGCTCCGCGCTAGTGAGAAGACTAGACTAGGTGCCGGACGCGGCTTTTCATTTGCTTTCCGTAGTTGGCTTGCCCCTTTTTTAATGGAAGTTTGCATTCTGGTGTTTCTTGTCATCTTGGTTCGGTCGCCTTTTTCTCTGTTCTTCCCTCGGTTCTTTGTTTTGGCCCGTACTCTCCCTCACATGACTCGCGAGGGGGCTGGACAGGTGAACTCGTGAGTGTTTTGTTTTTTCCTGTTCTTCACGAGGCACCCTCGCTCGAGTTCGCAAGCTGACGCTCCTTCCTTAATCTGTGCCCCTCAGGTACCGTGATGCGGAGCTCTGGGTCATGGTCGGCCGCGTCTACGACCTGGGCTTGGAAGAATAAGAGGTTCTTAACAAATTTTTGCAGTTCCTCGACGCCGCCCAAGCCAACGGCAAGGAGGTATCACCAGGTGCTGGGAGAGGCATGCCTCACGAGGCAGAAACTCCTTCAGACACATCAAGCTAAGTTATCTCTACACTCTTACATAAAACATTGATGCTGCAACATGACACATGAACGATAGACATAACATAACGACTTGGAAATCACGGTTCATTGCACGCCCTGCAGGCCCCATACTTGTTTCTTTTTAAATGCGGGAAGAAAGGAAACAACAAAACAAAAGCGGCGCACACCCCCACAAAGGTTCATGAGGGTAGGCCCTCGGCACCCCCTGGACTCAACCATACCCCTCCTCGCACTTCACTAGGGTGCGACGATGAGACGATCTGCTACCGCCTTCAAAGCGGGCATGGCGGCGTGGCAGTTGGTCATAGCCGCCGCTGCTGGAGCTATCACCGGAGGAAGAGCTGCCGTAGCTGGACGAGCCGCCGCATGCGCCGAGCACGAGTCCACCTTCATCCTCGTCACGACCGTCACCATGGACGAGCAACTTGCCGTTGTCATTGTCCTCGGGGCAGCATCCGATGCGGCGACCATCTTCCCTGAATACCCACACATAGAGGGTTGTGTCACCGTCATACTTGAAGTGGAGGGTACACCACCTGCCTAGGCCGCACATGTGGGCAAACGTCTGCCAGCCGCAGGCCAGGTTTGTGTTGCCTGCGATGGAGACTTCCACCGCGGCCCATGAAGCCATGCTGCAGCAGCCGTCTACCTGCAGCTAGAGACCGCCTGGATCCGTGGCTGGCAGTTCGCCGACGAAGAAGCACGGGAGCTGAAGCCAGGTGCCGGCTGGGTTCTCTGACCACACAATGAACTCCGGCAGCACCTCCGCCGAGTGGAAGCATGGCCGAGGAGGCCGCGTAACCATGGCATGCCTCACTTCATCGACAGGGCTGCCACAACCTTGGAGACCCCCACCGCGCGAGGAGGCGCCTGCCGTGGCAGGGGCACGGTAGGGGTCATGGCATGCTTACGCGGGCGACCGCACCCCCTCTTGGGCGGCAGCGAGCCGGGCCCCTCCTGGCGGGCCTTCCCCTTCTTTGCGGATGAGAACCTCTTTGCAGGCGCCATGGGTGTCGCTGCAAGCAATGAATCAAGGGAGGAGAAGCAAGTGGAGTAGGAAGAGGTGGGCGATGGGGGCTCCGCCCCCTCCTCATTTATAGTAGGAGAAGGCCAACCGGCGAATCCCACGATCATAGGTAATGATGGTTTTCTCTGCATGCAGCACAGACTCGTCAAGTCGGGCAGTTGCAGAGCCAGCGTGGGGAAGCAGAGACGCCCACGTCCCATCAATCGCCACGCGTCAACCAAGGCCGCAGGATGTTGGGGCCCATGGCGCTCCGTACTTTCCCCTTTGGCTTCGCCTCTAAGCCAAGTCCGAGCGCGCCTTTGGCCCGGGGGCTACTGTCGGCGTCTTGGGATTGGGGGTCCCAGACATGCCTTCCTGCGGCCCACGGCGTGGCTCCACCAGCGGCCCTGTACATCCCATCTTCATAGCGAACACTCAAGACCCTCACGAGGGGCCAAGCCTCACGAGGCGGACGACGCAAGACCTCCTCTGGGGCGGCCTCACCAGGCTAGCTTGCGATGGGTGGAGAGATCAAGGCGAGGGGCACCTCGCGAGGTCCCTATGGCGCAAGCCATGACGAGCAAGGCTAGGCGGGCGCCAGGCACGCGCCAGCGTGCGCAGCATACTCATTTCCTCTTTGGTGCTAAAGAGGCAAGTGCAGGCGAGGAGTCCCGAGGCATCAGGCAAAGGCTTCCATATCGGTGCAACAAGACCAAGACCAGCAGGATGGCAAGACGGAGGTCATCGTGGAGCCCAGGACGGCGTCACCACCAGAGCCTTTGGTAGGCAAAGACCACATTTTGTCAGGATAGCTTGTACTAGTTGTCCCCCTTAAAATTGGCCGTTGTGGGATCCCTTCCTGCCTAATATTTGGGAAGAGGACTAGGGCCTCTATAAATAGGACTAGCCACCACCATAGGAGGGGGACGGATCATTCAGATCATCCTCAAGCACATAAGCTCACCCAACTCAAGAACACCTCTCCTCAGGAGGTTGTTCTTCCCTTGTATTAGTTCATCCTCAGCCCAAGAGGCAATCCACCACACCACACTAGAGTGGGGTATTACACCACATCGGTGGCCCGAACCAGTATAAACCATCTGTCCTTTGTTCTGCGGGTTCGACGAGCTGAGCATTGAGATTGGGGTGAGAGCGTGAGCTAGGGGGAGGAGAGATCTTCATGCGCACCCCAGTGTTCGAACCTCAAGGGTTTGCTGGAACCCAAAATCCGACAATCTACTCATGGATCACTATTGTACCCGCTTGCCAAACTCATGCTAAGGTACACAATAGGTCTAGTATACCGCATGGCATATGAGGGAGTCATGTATTAGGGGGTCTTCCGGACAGCCGGATTATATCCTTTGGCAGGACTGTTGGACTATGAAGATACAAGATTGAAGACTTCGTCCCGTGTCCGGATGGGACACTCCTTGGCGTGGAAGGCAAGCTTGGCAATACGGATATGTAGATCTCCTTCCTTGTAACCGACTCTGTGTAACCCTAGCCCCCTCCGGTGTCTATATAAACCAGAGGGTTTAGTCCGTAGGATGGACAACAACAATCATACCATAGGCTAGCTTCTAGGGTTTAGCCTCTTCGATCTCGTGGTAGATCAACTCTTGTACTACTCATATTATCAAGAACTATCAAGCAGGACATAGGGTATTACCTCCATCAAGAGGGCCCGAACCTGGGTAAACATCGTGTCCCCTGCCTCCTGTTACCATCCGCCTTAGACGCACAGTTCGGGACCCCCTACCCGAGATCCGCCGGTTTTGACACCGACATTGGTGCTTTTATTAAGAGTTCCTCTGTGTCGTCGCCATTAGGCTTGATGGCTCCTTCAATCATCGATAGCGATGCAGTCCAGGGTGAGACTTTTCTCCCCGGATGGATCTTTGTATTCGACGGCTTCGCACTACGGGCCAACTCGCTTGGCCATATGGAGCAGATCGAGAGCTACGCCCCTGGCCATCAGGTTAGATTTGGAAACTTGAACTACACAGCCGACGTTCACGTAGACTTGATCTTCGACGGACTCGAGCCCTTGCCGAGTGTGCCGCACGGTCACGATGAGCATGATTTACCTCTACCATCGGACAGTGTTCGGGAGATCGCACCGGCGACTGCTCCGACCCTCAATTCGGAGCCAATTGCGCCATCTAGGGACAGGTGGATAGACCCCGCCACAGAGGCCGCATTATCATCGGCGATTGAGCCGAGTATCGACCTTACCCTTCACAAGAGCCGTGATGCCAAACTGCCGGATTCTTCCCCGGCCACGGACTCCGAGCCGCCTGCGCCCGTGCCTATCGAATCCGACTAGGCGCCGATCATGGAGTTCACCTCCGCGGATATCTTTCAGCACTCGCCCTTCGGCGACATACTGAACTTATTAAGGTCTCTCTCCTTGTCAGGAGAGTCCTGGCCGAACTATGTCCGGTAGGATTTGGATGCGGATGACGAAGAAATTCGCCGCCCACCCACCACCTACTTAGTAGCCACTGTCGACGATTTGATCGACATGCTCGACTTCAACTTCGAGGACATCGACGGTATGGACGACGATGCAGGAGACGAACAGGAACCACTGCCCACAGGGCACTGGACGCCCACTTCATCATATGATGTATACATGGTGGACACACCCAAAGAAAACGACGACGAGGAATGGAAGGACACAACGAAGGGTTGTTCCCTCGAGAAGCAGTCAAAGCGGCGGCGTAAGCGCCGCTCCAAATCCCACCTCGGCAGAAACAGTGATCATATAGACCCAGCGATAGAGTAGGGTGAACCATCGTCCGACCACGGCAACACGGAGAATCAAACCGAACAACCCGACTCCATCGAAGATAACAGTCCGGACGACATCACACCGGACAGGCACCCGGAGCAACAGAATACCCACCAAAGGCTTGTTGCCACTGTGAGGAGTCTGAAAAAGCAAAAGTAAAGGCTCAGGGCTGCACAAGACACACTCAGAATTAGATGGAGTGCAGTACTCAACACTGCAGCAAAGTACGGCGGTAGTCGCCACACAAAAGCTACCCGAAGCGAAAGCTGCCACCTGAATTTGATGAGGAGGCCTTAGATCCCCCGCAATCAAAAAACAAAACAGCCATCCGATCGGATAGACGACCTCGTGGCCAACATAGAGCGGCAAACGACGCTGCACACAAGCCAATACGCGATCCACGTGAGGGCTCACATCAAAAGGACGGTGCAACCAGATCCATCTACGGGCCAAGCAAGCGCGCTCCAGCACACAATGCAACACAACAAACATCCGAACACCACGGTACACCCAAATACAGGGGTGCCGCACACCCCCTATGTTTCACCGACGAGGTACGGGACCATGAATTTCCATAGGGATTCAAACCCGTAAACATAGAGGCGTACGACGGAACGACAGACCCTGGGGTCTGGATTTAGGACTGCATCCTCCATATCCACATGGCTCGAGGAGACGATCTTCACGCCATCAAGTACTTACCCCTCAAGCTCAAAGGGCCAGCTCGGCACTGGCTTAAAAGCCTCCCCGAAAATTCCATTGGAAGCTGGGAAGAGCTCGAAGACGCTTTTCGGGCAAATTTTCAAGGGACCTATGTCCGACCACCGGATGCAGAAGATTTAAGTCATGTAACTCAACAGCCCGGAGAGTCATCCCGAAAGCTTTGGAACAGGTTTCTCACTAAAAAGAACCAAATAGTTGACTGTCCGGACGCCGAAGCCTTAGCAGCTTTCAAGCACAGCGTTAGAGACGAATGGCTTGCCAGACACCTCGTCCAAGAAAAGCCGAGAACAATGGCAGCATTAACAAGCCTCATGACCCGCTTTTGCGCGGGCGAGGACAGCTGGTTAGCCTGATGCAGCACTAGCGACCCAAGTACATCCGAAGTTAGGGACGGAAACGGGAAGCCACGACGCAGCAAAAACAAGCGCCGGAATAAAGAAGATAGCCCGAAGAGCATGACGGTAAACGCCAGATTCAGAAGCTCCCGGCCAGGTCAGCAAAAGCTGCCCTCCAAAGGCAACAGAGATGAACTATCCAGCCTGAACAAGATTCTGGACAAACTATGTCAGATCTACAGCACCCCCGATAAACCTGCAAATCATACCCATAGAGAATGTTGGGTCTTCAAGCAGTCCGGCAAACTCAATGCCGAACACAAGGGGCAGGATAAGCCAAGCGAAGACGAGGACGAGCCTCGCAAGCAAAGCACTGGGGAACAGAAGAAATTCCCACCAGAAGTCAAAACAGTAAACGTGTTACACGTGATGAAGGGAAGAAACAAAGCGGCACTCCTATAGAGACACATGCCCCAGGGCCTATCACCACAGAGTTCTGCCACTGGTCGTCCAAACCGATCAGCTTTGACCATCGGGATTACTCGGCAAGTATCCGGCATGCAGGATGGGCTGCCTTGGTGTTAGACCCGATAATTAACGGATACCACTTCACATGAGTCCTGATGGACGGCGACAGTAGTTTAAACCTGATATATAAGGACACAGTCCACAAAATGGGGATAGACCCAACAAAAATCAGTCATAGCAATACTACCTTTAAAGGAGTAACGCCAGGCCCAGAAGCCCATTGTACGGGCTCCCTGCTACTAGAGGTTATATTCGGCTTTCCCGATAACTTCCGCAGCGAAAAGTTAACCTTCCACATCGCTCCGTTCCAAAGTGGCTATCAAGCACTACTCGGACGTGAAGCTTTCGCTCGCTTTAAGCAATACCGCATTACGCTTCTCTCATACTTAAGATGCCCGGTCCACGTGGCATCATTACAGTAAATGGAAATATTGAGCGCTCCTTGCGCGCGGAAGACCGTGCGGCTGTGTCGGGGGTTAGGTGCGACATATGCCAAAGGATGGCTTATCATGGTGGGGGCGAGTAGAACATCACCGGTGCCTGGAAATGGGATGAGGCGAAGACATGCACGCCGGAGAATCTTACCCAGCTTTAGGGCTCTCCGGGGAGATAATACCCCTACCGCTGCTCTGCGGGGTCTCCGCATGATCAATATGGCAAAGTGTTTACACGATTGCTCCTTGAGCTGTTTCCTGGAGGTAGGAGAGGGCAAGGCTAGCTCTCTCCCTCCTATATGATCTGGTCTAGAGCTAATGGGTTCCAAACTTTTGCATGGGTGCCCTGGGGGTTTATATAGGCCTACCCCTCCAGGGGTAGAATGGTAATCCGGCTAGATGCGGGCCCAGCCGTCAACGCCTCTGGCCTCCGTCTTCCCCGCCGACCGCTTGGGCCCGCCGACTGGTGGGCCCCGCCGACTGGCCTGGTATGGAGCCGACATGCCACGTCCATCGCGGGCGGGTCTTGCCGGCTGCTGATTACTGTAGCCGTGCTTCTGATGACGCGGGCTTGATCATGGGGTCGTGGCGACAGCCCCGCCGCCTGGTGGGCGATCACTATTGCCACTCTCCATCACATCTTGATTAATGGCGCATGGACCCCGAGGGAGGGCTCGGCCGACTCCCTGGGGCCGACTTCCAACGGGTCCGACTGGTGGTCCTCTTGCCGTCTCCTGGGGTCTCACTGACTGGTAGGACCAAACTGCCTTTGGGCCGTACAGACAAGCCGTCGTGGGTACAGGACTCGATCCTGTGGTGCTGATGTTAGGGCCGGTATGGCAACAGTGCCATGCCGCATGGAGATACCCGTGGCCCATTACTCCGATAGTAGTCCCCGAAGCTGGTGAGGCGCCGCGGACGATCGGTCAAGAAGCCTCAGCAGTTTCTCTTTCCGGCTGCTCAACACATGGCTCTTGGTTGACTTCCGCCGCGCCGGCTAGAAGGAGTCGGATTCGCCCAACTCTGACTCGCACAAGATTTCGAACGTCGCGGCGGGATTCAAGTAGCGTGCTTGCTAAGCCTCTGGGCCGCCGCCCGTTCTAGGCCTGTCATGCGATGACACGTGGCTGGGCCATTCTGCCAGCCTATGCGTGCGACGGGACAGGCCCATAGGCGGGGCCCGCCACTACCGCGCCTCGGCACCCGAGCGGATCCGCCGCGGCCCCGGTGGACGGTTGGGATTCCTGTGGAGTTACTGCGCACAGTAACTTTGTCGTGGAACGTGGGGGTTGTGGGGCCGTGGGCGCAGTAAATCCCACGACCGCCCCCTCGGCTTCACAGCCCACGAGGCTATAAGTAGGGAAAAGAGGGGGGCACGCGCGCGCCTCCTTCCCACCACTCCTCGCTCTCCTCCTTCTCACTGCTCCTCACTCTCCTCCTTCTTATTCTTCGCTCCGCCGCGCGCCCAAGCTCCAACGAATGCCGCGGCGGTCAGCTCGCGATGAGTTCTTCCTCTGCCGCCGCGCCTCCCCCGGTGCGCTCCGGCACTTGGGACGGCTCCGAAGTTCACGACGACCACATTGAGTTCCTCCACCGGACTTATCGGCTCCCCGGCGAGGATCACGTGCGGGTGCGTCTTGCGCCGAACGGGGAGATTTCCCCCGCGCCGCAAGAGGGCGAGCGGGCATCTTCCGCTCGCACTGCTTACGCGGGTTGGGGCTGCCGGCGAGCAGTTTCTTCCGATCCTTCCTGGAGTTCTACGGCCTCCAGCCGCACCACCTCACCCCCAACATGGTGGTGCTGCTGTCCGCCTTAGTGGCCTTGTGCGAAGGCTTCCTCGGAGTCCTCCCCACCCTCGAGCTCTGGGGGGAGTTCTTCTTCTCCAAGCTCGGCACCCAGGCTGCAGGCGTGCCGGCTCAATGCGGCGCTTTCATCGCCGTGCGAAGGTCGGGGGCCGACAACCCCTTCCCTGAGGGAGTCCTGGATTAGGGGGTCTCTGGACAGCAGGACTATATCCTTTGACCGGACTGTTGGACTATGAAGATACAAGATTGAAGACTTCGTCTCGTGTCCGGATGGGACTCTACTTGGCGTGGAAGGCAAGCTAGCCAGCACGGATATGGATATCTCCTCCTTTGTAACCGACCTTGTGTAACCCTAACCCCTTGCGGTGTATATATAAACCGGAGGGTTTTAGTCCGTAGGACAACATACAATCATACCATAGGCTAGCTTCTAGGGTTTAGCCTCTCCGATCTCATGGTAGATCAACTCTTGTAATACTCATATCATCAAGAATAAATCAAGCAGGACGTAGGGTTTTACCTCCATCAAGAGGGCCCGAACCTGGGTAAAACATCATGTCCCCTGCCTCCTGTTACCATCTGCCTTAGACGCACAGTTCGGGACCCCCTACCCGAGATCCGCCAGTTTTGACACCGACATTGGTGCTTTCATTGAGAGTTCCTCCGTGTCGTCGCCATTAGGCCTGATGGCTCCTACTATCATCGATAGTGATGCAGTCCAGGGTGAGACTTTTCTCCCCGGACAGATCTTTGTGTTCGGCGGCAACGCACTGCGGGCCAACTCGCTTGGCCATCTGGAGCAGATCAAAAGTTACGCCCCTGGCCACTAGGTCAGGTTTGGAAGCTTAAACTACACGACTGATATCCGCGGAGACTTGATCTTCGACGGATTCGAGCCCCTGCCTTGTGCACCACGCGGTCACGATGAGTACGATTTAGCTCTACCATCGGACAGTGTTCAAGAAATTGCATCGGCAGCCGCTCCGACCCTTAATTCGGAGCCAGTTGCGCCATCCATGGACGGGTGGATAGACCCCGCCACGGAGGCCGTATCCTCAGCGGCGATCGAGCCGAACATCGACCTTACCCTTCACAAGAGTCGTGTTGCCAAACTGCTGGATCCTTCTCCAGCCACGGACTCCGAACTGCCTGCGCCCATTTGTGTCGACTCTGATTGGGCGCCGTTCATGGAGTTCACCTCCGCGGATATTTTTCAGCACTCGCCCTTCGGCGACACACTAAACTCATTAAGGTCTCTCTCCTTGTTAGGAGGGTCCTGGCCGAACTATGTCCGGCAGGATTGGGATGCGCATGACAAAGAAATTCGCCGCCCACCCACCACCCACTTAGTAGCCACTATCGATGAATTAACCGACATGCTCGACTTCGACTCCGAAGACATCGACGGTACGGACGATGATGCAGGAGACGAACAGGAACCACTGCCCACAGGGCACTGGACGCCCACTTCATCACATGACGTATACATGGTGGACACACCCAAAGAAAACAACGACGAGGAACGGAAGGATGCAGCGAAGGGTTGTTCCCTCGAGAAGCAGTCAAAGCGGCGGCGTAAACGCCGCTCCAAATCCCGCCTCCGGCAGAAATAACGATCATATAGACCCCAGCGATAGAGCAGGGTGAACCATCGCCCGACCAGGGCAACACGGGGAATCAAACCGAACAACCCGACTCCATCGAAGATAACAGTCCGGACGACACCACAATAGACAGGCGCTAGAAGCAACATAACGCGCACCAAAGGCTTGTTGCCACGGCGAGGAGCCTGAAAAAACAGAAGCAAAGGCTCAAGGCTGCACAAGACACACTCAAAATCAAATGGAGTGAAGTACTCAACACTGCAGCGAAGTACGGCAGTAATCGCCACACCAAGAGCTATCCGAAGCGAAAGTTGCTACCTGAATTTGATGAGGAAGCCTTAGATCCTCCACAATTAAAAAATAAAACGGCCATCCGGTCAGATAGACGACCTCATAGCCAACATAAAGCGGCAGACAACGCCACACATAAACCAGTATGCGATCCGCGTAAGGGCTAGCATCAAAAGGACGGCGCAACCAGATCCATCTATGGACCACGCAAGCGCGTTCCAACATACAATGCAACACAACAAACATCCGAACACCATGGTACACCCAAATACAGGGGTGCCGCACACCCTCTATGTTTCACCGACGAGGTGCCGGATCATGAATTTCCAGAGGGATTCAAACCTGTAAACATAGAGGCGTACGACGGAACAAGAGACCCTGGGGTCTGGATTGAGGACTACATCCTCCATATCCATATGGCTCGAGGAGATGATCTCCACGCCATCAAGTACTTACCCCTCAAGCTCAAAGGGCCCGCTCGGCACTGGCTTAAAAGCCTCCCCGAAAACTCCATCGGAAGCTGGGAAGAGCTCGAAGATGCATTTCGGGCAAATTTTCAAGGGACATATGTCCGACCACCAGATGTAGACGATTCAAGTCATATAACTCAACAGCCCGGTGAGTCAGCCCGAAAACTTTGGAACAGGTTCCTCACTAAAAAGAACCAAATAGTCGACTGTCTGGACGCCGAAGCCTTAGCAACTTTCAAGCATAGCGTTCGAGACGAATGGCTTGCCAGACACCTCGGTCAAGAAAAGCCGAGAACAATGGCAGCATTAACAAGCCTCATGACCCGTTTTTGCGTGGGCGAGGACAACTGGTTAGCCCGATGCAGCACCAGCGACCCAAGTACATCCGAAGTCAGGGATGGAAACGGGAAATCACGACACAGCAAGAATAAGCGCCGGAATAATGAAGACAGCCCGAAGAGCATGGCGGTAAACGCCGGATTTAGAAGCTCTCGGCCAGGCCAGCAGAAGCCGCCCTCCAAAGGCAACAGAGACGAACTGTCAAGCCTAAACAAAATTCTAGACCAAATATGTCAGATCCATAACACCCCTGATAAACCTACAAATCATACCCACAGAGAATGTTGGGTCTTCAAACAGTCCGGCAAGCTCAATGCCGAACACAAGGGGCAGGATACACCAAGTGAAGACGAGGACGAGCCTCGCCAGCAAAGCACAGGGGAACATAAGAAATTCCCACCAGAAGTCAAAAGAGTCAACATGTTACACGTGATAAAAGGAAGAAACAAAGCGGCACCTTTAGAGAAACATGCCCCAGGGCCTATCACCACGGAGCTCCGCCACTGGACATCCCAACCGATCACCTTCGACCATCGAGATTACTCGGCAAGTATCCAACATGCAGGATGGGCCGCCTTGGTATTGGATCCAATAATTGACGGATACCACTTCACACGAGTCCTGATGACGGCGGCAACAGTTTAAATCTGATATATCAGGACACAGCCCGCAAAATGGGGATAGACCCAACAAAAATTTGCCGCAGCAATGCTACCTTTAAAGGAGTAACGCCAGTCCCGGAGGCTCATTGCAGGGGCTGCCTGCTACTAGAGGTTATATTCGGCTTCCCCGATAACTTCCGCAGCGAAAATTTAACTTTCAACGTTGCTCCGTTCCAAAGTGGCTATCAAGCACTACTCGGACCCGAAGCTTTCGCTCGCTTTAACGCAATACCGCATTACGCTTCCCTCAAGCTCAAGATGCCCGGTCCACGCGGCATCATTACATTAAATGGAAATATTGAGTGCTCCTTGCGCGTAAGACCATGCGGCTGCCTTGGCGGCCACATACTAAACGGCCTCACCAACTAGAGCATCTGACAGGTCGTTAAGACCACGGACACGGTTAGACGAGTCCGGTGCAGCTCTATATAATTGATACAGGTTTGATGGCTATACCCCTATAACAATACAAGGGGCTCAACGCGTATAAACAAGCGACAAGTAGGCTCAACTTTACTCATCTTGAACTGTACATGGTTTCCTTAGTATAGCCTACCTTTTTGCACGACAACTTTTCAACGAAGTTCCTCTCTTTTATAGATGACCATCGTGCTACACCCGTCCAGGATACGGCACAAAGGAGACACAGGCGCAGATGTGCAGCAGGGACCCGTTCCAAGGATTCTTTTTAGATTAAGACCCTGTGTAAACCTTTTTTACTGTCTCTTGTTGATACACATCCCTTGGATTCTCAGTACAATTGAGAAGGATGCTAACGTCTTGGCATGTGGCCACGTTAGAATAATGCACGTACCTAGACACCAGGGGCTTATTACAAAGGGCACTGCTTAAGCCTGGTTTACACCATTAAGACCGAATACCTTAGGGAGTGTTCGGCGTCACGAGTTTGGCCTTATATGCATCAGCTCCGAATCATGTCTTTGGTCAAATGTTGGGTTTGCCCAGCCCCTGTGTTTTTCTGCCATACGTTCTGCTCTATCGGCTAAGGCGGCACCAGGAGAACTACTGCAATTGTGCCCTGGTTCATCCGGACGAGCACCTCAGTAGAGAAAGCCGAAAACTGACTGTCATGATATAGCATGAGACTGATGAACCACTCGATGACCTATCAGAATCTTCGGGATTCCTCCACCTTAATGAAGGGCCGTTTCTCGGCCAGGCATGTAGGCACCCCGAATTCGGATGAGTGCGGAGCCACCAGGGGCTATATAGTAGCCCCACTGTCAAACTCCTCTGGCTAAGTGAAAGTGTTAAAGCATTATAGTCTGATTGCCTAGTTCGCTGCGCTATCACCTCCTTAATGGACCAAGATGTTGGATCAAGTGTGAACATGCGTCTTCTGCGAACACCCCCGCATTATGTGCGTGGGGGCTGAAGCCGACGACTGCCATCTTTCAGGTTATATACATATATACATAAACGGCCGCACAGGAGGCATCATAGTACTTTCGGGAAAAAGTATAAACACAGCCTTGATAAAATCAATAAAACATTATTTTTTACAATGGGAATACATGTCACTCAAACATAATATTTTTCGAGCACTGGGCCTCTATCGAACGAGCGCCTTCAAGAACTTCTTCAAAATAGTGCTCGGCAGCCACTCGGCCTAGGGCCGAACCCTGCGCCGCAACAGCGGTGGCATCCATCTCCGCCCAGTATGTTTTGACACGGGCAAGGGCCATCCGCAAGCCTTCTATGCACGCCGACATCTTCATCGCATTAATGCGCGGCACCGCACCAAGGAACTGCTGCACCAAACTAAAATAGCTGTTCGGCTTTGGCCTTTCCGGCCACAGATGATCCACAACAGACCTCATGGTGAGTCCGGACAATCTATTCAGCTCAGGATATTCGGCAAGCCGATCAGTCAAGGGAAGTGAACGCTTTGGAACGTTAAATTGCGACTAGAATAGCTTGTCCACTTCATGATCTGTTTGATCTCGGAAGTATTCGGCCGCATCGACAGCACTCGCCGCCAAGTCTAGATATGCGTCCGCCGAACTCCACAGCCGGTCCAGAGGGGCATGCCGAGGATCTCCAAACTTCCTCTGCAGCATAAAGGGCTTCCCAACCGCGATATCCCCGGCTTGATGCAGCTCCTCCTTCTTCGCTCTCATTGCAGAGCGGGTGTCTTTGGTCGCCATCGTGGCCTTTTCCAGGTCCGTCGCCATCGCCCGGTTTTCTTCTTCAAGAAGCTGGCAACGGTCGGCAGTATCTTTTAACTTTACAGCCATCTTGGCCATTTTTTCTTTGCTCTCGCGATGCGCGGCCTTTTCGGCTCTTAACTCTTCGGCCGCCTTTAAAGCAGCCGCATTGCTACTCCTTGCTTGCTCCTTGGCTCGGGTAAGCTCCGCCCGAAGGGTCTCCACGGTGGCCGCTCCATCTGCAGTCGCAACATATTAAAGATACGGGCATCATGCTGCTCCTATTATGTGACGATCACCAGAAAAATCACCTACCATGTGCCTCACCAAGCCGCTTGTTAACAAGCCCGATGTCGGCATCTGCCACATCCAGTTGCCGCTTTAGTTCGGCAAACCTATCAGTCCGGCTAGCCACCGGAGCTTCAACCACCTGCACATAAAGGCGGTCTGGTTATTACCTGCGACTATGATCCTCTGTTTGCCGCCATTCTCGATGACAACCAGAGTCTCAGGGGCTACTATCTACACAGGGCACACCTAAAAATGTGCGGTACTATCAAAAATGTACA